>NC_062538.1:22751818-22806818 GCF_022655615.1 Tachysurus fulvidraco
GAATAGAGTGATGATGGAAAGTGAACATCTAGAGTAAATAATAGCACATTAAAGACTTGTAGTATGTTCTTTAGGGTCAAATAAATATTTAGCAACTTGTTTTGGAGTGGTGTGTGCCTCTTTTCAAAAGTTATTGAACTGGATGCTCTGCCAATGGAGAACCCCTATAGAATAGAGTGATGATGGAAATTGAACATCTAGAGTAAATAATAGCACATTAAAGACTTGTAGTATGTTCTTTAGGGTCAAATAAATATTTAGCAACTTGTTTTGGAGTGGTGTGTGCCTCTTTTCAAAAGTTATTGAACTGGATGCTCTGCCAATGGAGAACCCCATAGAATAGAGTGATGATGGAAAGTGAACATCTAGAGTAAATAATAGCACATTAAAGACTTGTAGTATGTTCTTTAGGGTCAAATAAATATTTAGCAACTTGTTCTGGAGTGGTGTGTGCCTCTTTTCAAAAGTTATTGAACTGGATGCTCTGCCAATGGAGAACCCCATAGAATAGAGTGATGATGGAAAGTGAACATCTAGAGTAAATAATAGCACATTAAAGACTTGTAGTATGTTCTTTAGGGTCAAATAAATATTTAGCAACTTGTTTTGGAGTGGTGTGTGCCTCTTTTCAAAAGTTATTGAACTGGATGCTCTGCCAATGGAGAACCCCATAGAATAGAGTGATGATGGAAATTGAACATCTAGAGTAAATTATAGCACATTAAAGACTTGTAGTATGTTCTTTAGGGTCAAATAAATATTTAGCAACTTGTTTTGGAGTGGTGTGTGCCTCTTTTCAAAAGTTATTGAACTGGATGCTCTGCCAATGGAGAACCCCATAGAATAGAGTGATGATGGAAATTGAACATCTAGAGTAAATAATAGCACATTAAAGACTTGTAGTATGTTCTTTAGGGTCAAATAAATATTTAGCAACTTGTTTTGGAGTGGTGTGTGCCTCTTTTCAAAAGTTATTGAACTGGATGCTCTGCCACTGGAGAACCCCATAGAATAGAGTGATGATGGAAATTGAACATCTAGAGTAAATTATAGCACATTAAAGACTTGTAGTATGTTCTTTAGGGTCAAATAAATATTTAGCAACTTGTTTTGGAGTGGTGTGTGCCTCTTTTCAAAAGTTATTGAACTGGATGCTCTGCCAATGGAGAACCCCATAGAATAGAGTGATGATGGAAAGTGAACATCTAGAGTAAATTATAGCACATTAAAGACTTGTAGTATGTTCTTTAGGGTCAAATAAATATTTAGCAACTTGTTTTGGAGTGGTGTGTGCCTCTTTTCAAAAGTTATTGAACTGGATGCTCTGCCAATGGAGAACCCCATAGAATAGAGTGATGATGGAAAGTGAACATCTAGAGTAAATAATAGCACATTAAAGACTTGTAGTATGTTCTTTAGGGTCAAATAAATATTTAGCAACTTGTTCTGGAGTGGTGTGTGCCTCTTTTCAAAAGTTATTGAACTGGATGCTCTGCCAATGGAGAACCCCATAGAATAGAGTGATGATGGAAATTGAACATCTAGAGTAAATTATAGCACATTAAAGACTTGTAGTATGTTCTTTAGGGTCAAATAAATATTTAGCAACTTGTTTTGGAGTGGTGTGTGCCTCTTTTCAAAAGTTATTGAACTGGATGCTCTGCCAATGGAGAACCCCATAGAATAGAGTGATGATGGAAATTGAACATCTAGAGTAAATAATAGCACATTAAAGACTTGTAGTATGTTCTTTAGGGTCAAATAAATATTTAGCAACTTGTTTTGGAGTGGTGTGTGCCTCTTTTCAAAAGTTATTGAACTGGATGCTCTGCCAATGGAGAACCCCATAGAATAGAGTGATGATGGAAATTGAACATCTAGAGTAAATTATAGCACATTAAAGACTTGTAGTATGTTCTTTAGGGTCAAATAAATATTTAGCAACTTGTTTTGGAGTGGTGTGTGCCTCTTTTCAAAAGTTATTGAACTGGATGCTCTGCCAATGGAGAACCCCATAGAATAGAGTGAATATGGAAATTGAACATCTAGAGTAAATAATAGCACATTAAAGACTTGTAGTATGTTCTTTAGGGTCAAATAAATATTTAGCAACTTGTTTTGGAGTGGTGTGTGCCTCTTTTCAAAAGTTATTGAACTGGATGCTCTGCCAATGGAGAACCCCATAGAATAGAGTGATGATGGAAATTGAACATCTAGAGTAAATAATAGCACATTAAAGACTTGTAGTATGTTCTTTAGGGTCAAATAAATATTTAGCAACTTGTTCTGGAGTGGTGTGTGCCTCTTTTCAAAAGTTATTGAACTGGATGCTCTGCCAATGGAGAACCCCATAGAATAGAGTGATGATGGAAAGTGAACATCTAGAGTAAATAATAGCACATTAAAGACTTGTAGTATGTTCTTTAGGGTCAAATAAATATTTAGCAACTTGTTTTGGAGTGGTGTGTGCCTCTTTTCAAAAGTTATTGAACTGGATGCTCTGCCAATGGAGAACCCCATAGAATAGAGTGATGATGGAAAGTGAACATCTAGAGTAAATAATAGCACATTAAAGACTTGTAGTATGTTCTTTAGGGTCAAATAAATATTTAGCAACTTGTTTTGGAGTGGTGTGTGCCTCTTTTCAAAAGTTATTGAACTGGATGCTCTGCCAATGGAGAACCCCATAGAATAGAGTGATGATGGAAAGTGAACATCTAGAGTAAATAATAGCACATTAAAGACTTGTAGTATGTTCTTTAGGGTCAAATAAATATTTAGCAACTTGTTTTGGAGTGGTGTGTGCCTCTTTTCAAAAGTTATTGAACTGGATGCTCTGCCAATGGAGAACCCCATAGAATAGAGTGATGATGGAAATTGAACATCTAGAGTAAATAATAGCACATTAAAGACTTGTAGTATGTTCTTTAGGGTCAAATAAATATTTAGCAACTTGTTTTGGAGTGGTGTGTGCCTCTTTTCAAAAGTTATTGAACTGGATGCTCTGCCAATGGAGAACCCCATAGAATAGAGTGATGATGGAAATTGAACATCTAGAGTAAATAATAGCACATTAAAGACTTGTAGTATGTTCTTTAGGGTCAAATAAATATTTAGCAACTTGTTTTGGAGTGGTGTGTGCCTCTTTTCAAAAGTTATTGAACTGGATGCTCTGCCAATGGAGAACCCCATAGAATAGAGTGATGATGGAAATTGAACATCTAGAGTAAATAATAGCACATTAAAGACTTGTAGTATGTTCTTTAGGGTCAAATAAATATTTAGCAACTTGTTTTGGAGTGGTGTGTGCCTCTTTTCAAAAGTTATTGAACTGGATGCTCTGCCAATGGAGAACCCCATAGAATAGAGTGATGATGGAAATTGAACATCTAGAGTAAATTATAGCACATTAAAGACTTGTAGTATGTTCTTTAGGGTCAAATAAATATTTAGCAACTTGTTTTGGAGTGGTGTGTGCCTCTTTTCAAAAGTTATTGAACTGGATGCTCTGCCAATGGAGAACCCCATAGAATAGAGTGAAGATGGAAATTGAACATCTAGAGTAAATAATAGCACATTAAAGACTTGTAGTATGTTCTTTAGGGTCAAATAAATATTTAGCAACTTGTTTTGGAGTGGTGTGTGCCTCTTTTCAAAAGTTATTGAACTGGATGCTCTGCCAATGGAGAACCCCATAGAATAGAATAGAGTGATGATGGAAATTGAACATCTAGAGTAAATAATAGCACATTAAAGACTTGTAGTATGTTCTTTAGGGTCAAATAAATATTTAGCAACTTGTTCTGGAGTGGTGTGTGCCTCTTTTCAAAAGTTATTGAACTGGATGCTCTGCCAATGGAGAACCCCATAGAATAGAGTGATGATGGAAAGTGAACATCTAGAGTAAATAATAGCACATTAAAGACTTGTAGTATGTTCTTTAGGGTCAAATAAATATTTAGCAACTTGTTTTGGAGTGGTGTGTGCCTCTTTTCAAAAGTTATTGAACTGGATGCTCTGCCAATGGAGAACCCCATAGAATAGAGTGATGATGGAAATTGAACATCTAGAGTAAATAATAGCACATTAAAGACTTGTAGTATGTTCTTTAGGGTCAAATAAATATTTAGCAACTTGTTTTGGAGTGGTGTGTGCCTCTTTTCAAAAGTTATTGAACTGGATGCTCTGCCACTGGAGAACCCCATAGAATAGAGTGATGATGGAAATTGAACATCTAGAGTAAATAATAGCACATTAAAGACTTGTAGTATGTTCTTTAGGGTCAAATAAATATTTAGCAACTTGTTTTGGAGTGGTGTGTGCCTCTTTTCAAAAGTTATTGAACTGGATGCTCTGCCAATGGAGAACCCCATAGAATAGAGTGATGATGGAAATTGAACATCTAGAGTAAATAATAGCACATTAAAGACTTGTAGTATGTTCTTTAGGGTCAAATAAATATTTAGCAACTTGTTTTGGAGTGGTGTGTGCCTCTTTTCAAAAGTTATTGAACTGGATGCTCTGCCAATGGAGAACCCCATAGAATAGAGTGATGATGGAAATTGAACATCTAGAGTAAATAATAGCACATTAAAGACTTGTAGTATGTTCTTTAGGGTCAAATAAATATTTAGCAACTTGTTTTGGAGTGGTGTGTGCCTCTTTTCAAAAGTTATTGAACTGGATGCTCTGCCAATGGAGAACCCCATAGAATAGAGTGATGATGGAAATTGAACATCTAGAGTAAATAATAGCACATTAAAGACTTGTAGTATGTTCTTTAGGGTCAAATAAATATTTAGCAACTTGTTTTGGAGTGGTGTGTGCCTCTTTTCAAAAGTTATTGAACTGGATGCTCTGCCAATGGAGAACCCCATAGAATAGAGTGATGATGGAAATTGAACATCTAGAGTAAATAATAGCACATTAAAGACTTGTAGTATGTTCTTTAGGGTCAAATAAATATTTAGCAATTTGTTTTGGAGTGGTGTGTGCCTCTTTTCAAAAGTTATTGAACTGGATGCTCTGCCAATGGAGAACCCCATAGAATAGAGTGATGATGGAAATTGAACATCTAGAGTAAATAATAGCACATTAAAGACTTGTAGTATGTTCTTTAGGGTCAAATAAATATTTAGCAACTTGTTTTGGAGTGGTTTGTGCCTCTTTTCAAAAGTTATTGAACTGGATGCTCTGCCAATGGAGAACCCCATAGAATAGAGTGATGATGGAAATTGAACATCTAGAGTAAATTATAGCACATTAAAGACTTGTAGTATGTTCTTTAGGGTCAAATAAATATTTAGCAACTTGTTTTGGAGTGGTGTGTGCCTCTTTTCAAAAGTTATTGAACTGGATGCTCTGCCAATGGAGAACCCCATAGAATAGAGTGATGATGGAAAGTGAACATCTAGAGTAAATTATAGCACATTAAAGACTTGTAGTATGTTCTTTAGGGTCAAATAAATATTTAGCAACTTGTTTTGGAGTGGTGTGTGCCTCTTTTCAAAAGTTATTGAACTGGATGCTCTGCCAATGGAGAACCCCATAGAATAGAGTGATGATGGAAAGTGAACATCTAGAGTAAATAATAGCACATTAAAGACTTGTAGTATGTTCTTTAGGGTCAAATAAATATTTAGCAACTTGTTCTGGAGTGGTGTGTGCCTCTTTTCAAAAGTTATTGAACTGGATGCTCTGCCAATGGAGAACCCCATAGAATAGAGTGATGATGGAAATTGAACATCTACAGTAAATAATAGCACATTAAAGACTTGTAGTATGTTCTTTAGGGTCAAATAAATATTTAGCAACTTGTTCTGGAGTGGTGTGTGCCTCTTTTCAAAAGTTATTGAACTGGATGCTCTGCCAATGGAGAACCCCATAGAATAGAGTGATGATGGAAATTGAACATCTAGAGTAAATTATAGCACATTAAAGACTTGTAGTATGTTCTTTAGGGTCAAATAAATATTTAGCAACTTGTTTTGGAGTGGTGTGTGCCTCTTTTCAAAAGTTATTGAACTGGATGCTCTGCCAATGGAGAACCCCATAGAATAGAGTGATGATGGAAATTGAACATCTAGAGTAAATTATAGCACATTAAAGACTTGTAGTATGTTCTTTAGGGTCAAATAAATATTTAGCAACTTGTTTTGGAGTGGTGTGTGCCTCTTTTCAAAAGTTATTGAACTGGATGCTCTGCCAATGGAGAACCCCATAGAATAGAGTGATGATGGAAAGTGAACATCTAGAGTAAATAATAGCACATTAAAGACTTGTAGTATGTTCTTTAGGGTCAAATAAATATTTAGCAACTTGTTTTGGAGTGGTGTGTGCCTCTTTTCAAAAGTTATTGAACTGGATGCTCTGCCAATGGAGAACCCCATAGAATAGAGTGATGATGGAAAGTGAACATCTAGAGTAAATAATAGCACATTAAAGACTTGTAGTATGTTCTTTAGGGTCAAATAAATATTTAGCAACTTGTTTTGGAGTGGTGTGTGCCTCTTTTCAAAAGTTATTGAACTGGATGCTCTGCCAATGGAGAACCCCATAGAATAGAGTGATGATGGAAAGTGAACATCTAGAGTAAATAATAGCACATTAAAGACTTGTAGTATGTTCTTTAGGGTCAAATAAATATTTAGCAACTTGTTTTGGAGTGGTGTGTGCCTCTTTTCAAAAGTTATTGAACTGGATGCTCTGCCACTGGAGAACCCCATAGAATAGAGTGATGATGGAAATTGAACATCTAGAGTAAATTATAGCACATTAAAGACTTGTAGTATGTTCTTTAGGGTCAAATAAATATTTAGCAACTTGTTTTGGAGTGGTGTGTGCCTCTTTTCAAAAGTTATTGAACTGGATGCTCTGCCAATGGAGAACCCCATAGAATAGAGTGATGATGGAAAGTGAACATCTAGAGTAAATAATAGCACATTAAAGACTTGTAGTATGTTCTTTAGGGTCAAATAAATATTTAGCAACTTGTTTTGGAGTGGTGTGTGCCTCTTTTCAAAAGTTATTGAACTGGATGCTCTGCCAATGGAGAACCCCATAGAATAGAGTGATGATGGAAATTGAACATCTAGAGTAAATAATAGCACATTAAAGACTTGTAGTATGTTCTTTAGGGTCAAATAAATATTTAGCAACTTGTTTTGGAGTGGTGTGTGCCTCTTTTCAAAAGTTATTGAACTGGATGCTCTGCCACTGGAGAACCCCATAGAATAGAGTGATGATGGAAAGTGAACATCTACAGTAAATAATAGCACATTAAAGACTTGTAGTATGTTCTTTAGGGTCAAATAAATATTTAGCAACTTGTTTTGGAGTGGTGTGTGCCTCTTTTCAAAAGTTATTGAACTGGATGCTCTGCCACTGGAGAACCCCATAGAATAGAGTGATGATGGAAATTGAACATCTAGAGTAAATAATAGCACATTAAAGACTTGTAGTATGTTCTTTAGGGTCAAATAAATATTTAGCAACTTGTTTTGGAGTGGTGTGTGCCTCTTTTCAAAAGTTATTGAACTGGATGCTCTGCCAATGGAGAACCCCATAGAATAGAGTGATGATGGAAATTGAACATCTAGAGTAAATAATAGCACATTAAAGACTTGTAGTATGTTCTTTAGGGTCAAATAAATATTTAGCAACTTGTTTTGGAGTGGTGTGTGCCTCTTTTCAAAGGTTATTGAACTGGATGCTCTGCCAATGGAGAACCCCATAGAATAGAGTGATGATGGAAATTGAACATCTAGAGTAAATTATAGCACATTAAAGACTTGTAGTATGTTCTTTAGGGTCAAATAAATATTTAGCAACTTGTTTTGGAGTGGTGTGTGCCTCTTTTCAAAAGTTATTGAACTGGATGCTCTGCCAATGGAGAACCCCATAGAATAGAGTGATGATGGAAATTGAACATCTAGAGTAAATAATAGCACATTAAAGACTTGTAGTATGTTCTTTAGGGTCAAATAAATATTTAGCAACTTGTTTTGGAGTGGTGTGTGCCTCTTTTCAAAAGTTATTGAACTGGATGCTCTGCCAATGGAGAACCCCATAGAATAGAGTGATGATGGAAATTGAACATCTAGAGTAAATAATAGCACATTAAAGACTTGTAGTATGTTCTTTAGGGTCAAATAAATATTTAGCAACTTGTTTTGGAGTGGTGTGTGCCTCTTTTCAAAAGTTATTGAACTGGATGCTCTGCCAATGGAGAACCCCATAGAATAGAGTGATGATGGAAATTGAACATCTAGAGTAAATAATAGCACATTAAAGACTTGTAGTATGTTCTTTAGGGTCAAATAAATATTTAGCAACTTGTTCTGGAGTGGTGTGTGCCTCTTTTCAAAAGTTATTGAACTGGATGCTCTGCCAATGGAGAACCCCATAGAATAGAGTGATGATGGAAAGTGAACATCTAGAGTAAATAATAGCACATTAAAGACTTGTAGTATGTTCTTTAGGGTCAAATAAATATTTAGCAACTTGTTTTGGAGTGGTGTGTGCCTCTTTTCAAAAGTTATTGAACTGGATGCTCTGCCAATGGAGAACCCCATAGAATAGAGTGATGATGGAAATTGAACATCTAGAGTAAATATAAGCACATTAAAGACTTGTAGTATGTTCTTTAGGGTCAAATAAATATTTAGCAACTTGTTTTGGAGTGGTGTGTGCCTCTTTTCAAAAGTTATTGAACTGGATGCTCTGCCAATGGAGAACCCCATAGAATAGAGTGATGATGGAAATTGAACATCTAGAGTAAATAATAGCACATTAAAGACTTGTAGTATGTTCTTTAGGGTCAAATAAATATTTAGCAACTTGTTTTGGAGTGGTGTGTGCCTCTTTTCAAAAGTTATTGAACTGGATGCTCTGCCAATGGAGAACCCCATAGAATAGAGTGATGATGGAAATTGAACATCTAGAGTAAATAATAGCACATTAAAGACTTGTAGTATGTTCTTTAGGGTCAAATAAATATTTAGCAACTTGTTTTGGAGTGGTGTGTGCCTCTTTTCAAAAGTTATTGAACTGGATGCTCTGCCACTGGAGAACCCCATAGAATAGAGTGATGATGGAAAGTGAACATCTAGAGTAAATAATAGCACATTAAAGACTTGTAGTATGTTCTTTAGGGTCAAATAAATATTTAGCAACTTGTTTTGGAGTGGTGTGTGCCTCTTTTCAAAAGTTATTGAACTGGATGCTCTGCCACTGGAGAACCCCATAGAATAGAGTGATGATGGAAATTGAACATCTAGAGTAAATAATAGCACATTAAAGACTTGTAGTATGTTCTTTAGGGTCAAATAAATATTTAGCAACTTGTTTTGGAGTGGTGTGTGCCTCTTTTCAAAAGTTATTGAACTGGATGCTCTGCCAATGGAGAACCCCATAGAATAGAGTGATGATGGAAATTGAACATCTAGAGTAAATAATAGCACATTAAAGACTTGTAGTATGTTCTTTAGGGTCAAATAAATATTTAGCAACTTGTTTTGGAGTGGTGTGTGCCTCTTTTCAAAAGTTATTGAACTGGATGCTCTGCCAATGGAGAACCCCATAGAATAGAGTGATGATGGAAATTGAACATCTAGAGTAAATAATAGCACATTAAAGACTTGTAGTATGTTCTTTAGGGTCAAATAAATATTTAGCAACTTGTTTTGGAGTGGTGTGTGCCTCTTTTCAAAAGTTATTGAACTGGATGCTCTGCCAATGGAGAACCCCATAGAATAGAGTGATGATGGAAATTGAACATCTAGAGTAAATAATAGCACATTAAAGACTTGTAGTATGTTCTTTAGGGTCAAATAAATATTTAGCAACTTGTTTTGGAGTGGTGTGTGCCTCTTTTCAAAAGTTATTGAACTGGATGCTCTGCCAATGGAGAACCCCATAGAATAGAGTGATGATGGAAATTGAACATCTAGAGTAAATAATAGCACATTAAAGACTTGTAGTATGTTCTTTAGGGTCAAATAAATATTTAGCAACTTGTTCTGGAGTGGTGTGTGCCTCTTTTCAAAAGTTATTGAACTGGATGCTCTGCCAATGGAGAACCCCATAGAATAGAGTGATGATGGAAATTGAACATCTAGAGTAAATAATAGCACATTAAAGACTTGTAGTATGTTCTTTAGGGTCAAATAAATATTTAGCAACTTGTTTTGGAGTGGTGTGTGCCTCTTTTCAAAAGTTATTGAACTGGATGCTCTGCCAATGGAGAACCCCATAGAATAGAGTGATGATGGAAATTGAACATCTAGAGTAAATAATAGCACATTAAAGACTTGTAGTATGTTCTTTAGGGTCAAATAAATATTTAGCAACTTGTTTTGGAGTGGTGTGTGCCTCTTTTCAAAAGTTATTGAACTGGATGCTCTGCCAATGGAGAACCCCATAGAATAGAGTGATGATGGAAATTGAACATCTAGAGTAAATAATAGCACATTAAAGACTTGTAGTATGTTCTTTAGGGTCAAATAAATATTTAGCAACTTGTTCTGGAGTGGTGTGTGCCTCTTTTCAAAAGTTATTGAACTGGATGCTCTGCCAATGGAGAACCCCATAGAATAGAGTGATGATGGAAATTGAACATCTAGAGTAAATAATAGCACATTAAAGACTTGTAGTATGTTCTTTAGGGTCAAATAAATATTTAGCAACTTGTTTTGGAGTGGTGTGTGCCTCTTTTCAAAAGTTATTGAACTGGATGCTCTGCCAATGGAGAACCCCATAGAATAGAGTGATGATGGAAATTGAACATCTAGAGTAAATAATAGCACATTAAAGACTTGTAGTATGTTCTTTAGGGTCAAATAAATATTTAGCAACTTGTTTTGGAGTGGTGTGTGCCTCTTTTCAAAAGTTATTGAACTGGATGCTCTGCCAATGGAGAACCCCATAGAATAGAGTGATGATGGAAATTGAACATCTAGAGTAAATAATAGCACATTAAAGACTTGTAGTATGTTCTTTAGGGTCAAATAAATATTTAGCAACTTGTTTTGGAGTGGTGTGTGCCTCTTTTCAAAAGTTATTGAACTGGATGCTCTGCCAATGGAGAACCCCATAGAATAGAGTGATGATGGAAATTGAACATCTAGAGTAAATAATAGCACATTAAAGACTTGTAGTATGTTCTTTAGGGTCAAATAAATATTTAGCAACTTGTTTTGGAGTGGTGTGTGCCTCTTTTCAAAAGTTATTGAACTGGATGCTCTGCCAATGGAGAACCCCATAGAATAGAGTGATGATGGAAATTGAACATCTAGAGTAAATAATAGCACATTAAAGACTTGTAGTATGTTCTTTAGGGTCAAATAAATATTTAGCAACTTGTTTTGGAGTGGTGTGTGCCTCTTTTCAAAAGTTATTGAACTGGATGCTCTGCCAATGGAGAACCCCATAGAATAGAGTGATGATGGAAATTGAACATCTAGAGTAAATAATAGCACATTAAAGACTTGTAGTATGTTCTTTAGGGTCAAATAAATATTTAGCAACTTGTTTTGGAGTGGTGTGTGCCTCTTTTCAAAAGTTATTGAACTGGATGCTCTGCCAATGGAGAACCCCATAGAATAGAGTGATGATGGAAATTGAACATCTAGAGTAAATAATAGCACATTAAAGACTTGTAGTATGTTCTTTAGGGTCAAATAAATATTTAGCAACTTGTTTTGGAGTGGTGTGTGCCTCTTTTCAAAAGTTATTGAACTGGATGCTCTGCCAATGGAGAACCCCATAGAATAGAGTGATGATGGAAATTGAACATCTAGAGTAAATAATAGCACATTAAAGACTTGTAGTATGTTCTTTAGGGTCAAATAAATATTTAGCAACTTGTTTTGGAGTGGTGTGTGCCTCTTTTCAAAAGTTATTGAACTGGATGCTCTGCCAATGGAGAACCCCATAGAATAGAGTGATGATGGAAATTGAACATCTAGAGTAAATAATAGCACATTAAAGACTTGTAGTATGTTCTTTAGGGTCAAATAAATATTTAGCAACTTGTTTTGGAGTGGTGTGTGCCTCTTTTCAAAAGTTATTGAACTGGATGCTCTGCCAATGGAGAACCCCATAGAATAGAGTGATGATGGAAATTGAACATCTAGAGTAAATAATAGCACATTAAAGACTTGTAGTATGTTCTTTAGGGTCAAATAAATATTTAGCAACTTGTTTTGGAGTGGTGTGTGCCTCTTTTCAAAAGTTATTGAACTGGATGCTCTGCCAATGGAGAACCCCATAGAATAGAGTGATGATGGAAATTGAACATCTAGAGTAAATAATAGCACATTAAAGACTTGTAGTATGTTCTTTAGGGTCAAATAAATATTTAGCAACTTGTTCTGGAGTGGTGTGTGACTCTTTTCAAAAGTTATTGAACTGGATGCTCTGCCAATGGAGAACCCCATAGAATAGAGTGATGATGGAAATTGAACATCTAGAGTAAATAATAGCACATTAAAGACTTGTAGTATGTTCTTTAGGGTCAAATAAATATTTAGCAACTTGTTTTGGAGTGGTGTGTGCCTCTTTTCAAAAGTTATTGAACTGGATGCTCTGCCAATGGAGAACCCCATAGAATAGAGTGATGATGGAAAGTGAACATCTAGAGTAAATAATAGCACATTAAAGACTTGTAGTATGTTCTTTAGGGTCAAATAAATATTTAGCAACTTGTTCTGGAGTGGTGTGTGCCTCTTTTCAAAAGTTATTGAACTGGATGCTCTGCCAATGGAGAACCCCATAGAATAGAGTGATGATGGAAATTGAACATCTAGAGTAAATAATAGCACATTAAAGACTTGTAGTATGTTCTTTAGGGTCAAATAAATATTTAGCAACTTGTTTTGGAGTGGTGTGTGCCTCTTTTCAAAAGTTATTGAACTGGATGCTCTGCCAATGGAGAACCCCATAGAATAGAGTGATGATGGAAATTGAACATCTAGAGTAAATAATAGCACATTAAAGACTTGTAGTATGTTCTTTAGGGTCAAATAAATATTTAGCAACTTGTTTTGGAGTGGTGTGTGCCTCTTTTCAAAAGTTATTGAACTGGATGCTCTGCCAATGGAGAACCCCATAGAATAGAGTGATGATGGAAATTGAACATCTAGAGTAAATAATAGCACATTAAAGACTTGTAGTATGTTCTTTAGGGTCAAATAAATATTTAGCAACTTGTTTTGGAGTGGTGTGTGCCTCTTTTCAAAAGTTATTGAACTGGATGCTCTGCCAATGGAGAACCCCATAGAATAGAGTGATGATGGAAATTGAACATCTAGAGTAAATAATAGCACATTAAAGACTTGTAGTATGTTCTTTAGGGTCAAATAAATATTTAGCAACTTGTTTTGGAGTGGTGTGTGCCTCTTTTCAAAAGTTATTGAACTGGATGCTCTGCCAATGGAGAACCCCATAGAATAGAGTGATGATGGAAAGTGAACATCTAGAGTAAATAATAGCACATTAAAGACTTGTAGTATGTTCTTTAGGGTCAAATAAATATTTAGCAACTTGTTTTGGAGTGGTGTGTGCCTCTTTTCAAAAGTTATTGAACTGGATGCTCTGCCAATGGAGAACCCCATAGAATAGAGTGATGATGGAAATTGAACATCTAGAGTAAATAATAGCACATTAAAGACTTGTAGTATGTTCTTTAGGGTCAAATAAATATTTAGCAACTTGTTTTGGAGTGGTGTGTGCCTCTTTTCAAAAGTTATTGAACTGGATGCTCTGCCAATGGAGAACCCCATAGAATAGAGTGATGATGGAAATTGAACATCTAGAGTAAATAATAGCACATTAAAGACTTGTAGTATGTTCTTTAGGGTCAAATAAATATTTAGCAACTTGTTTTGGAGTGGTGTGTGCCTCTTTTCAAAAGTTATTGAACTGGATGCTCTGCCAATGGAGAACCCCATAGAATAGAGTGATGATGGAAATTGAACATCTAGAGTAAATAATAGCACATTAAAGACTTGTAGTATGTTCTTTAGGGTCAAATAAATATTTAGCAACTTGTTTTGGAGTGGTGTGTGCCTCTTTTCAAAAGTTATTGAACTGGATGCTCTGCCAATGGAGAACCCCATAGAATAGAGTGATGATGGAAATTGAACATCTAGAGTAAATAATAGCACATTAAAGACTTGTAGTATGTTCTTTAGGGTCAAATAAATATTTAGCAACTTGTTCTGGAGTGGTGTGTGACTCTTTTCAAAAGTTATTGAACTGGATGCTCTGCCAATGGAGAACCCCATAGAATAGAGTGATGATGGAAATTGAACATCTAGAGTAAATAATAGCACATTAAAGACTTGTAGTATGTTCTTTAGGGTCAAATAAATATTTAGCAACTTGTTTTGGAGTGGTGTGTGCCTCTTTTCAAAAGTTATTGAACTGGATGCTCTGCCAATGGAGAACCCCATAGAATAGAGTGATGATGGAAATTGAACATCTAGAGTAAATAATAGCACATTAAAGACTTGTAGTATGTTCTTTAGGGTCAAATAAATATTTAGCAACTTGTTTTGGAGTGGTGTGTGCCTCTTTTCAAAAGTTATTGAACTGGATGCTCTGCCAATGGAGAACCCCATAGAATAGAGTGATGATGGAAATTGAACATCTAGAGTAAATAATAGCACATTAAAGACTTGTAGTATGTTCTTTAGGGTCAAATAAATATTTAGCAACTTGTTTTGGAGTGGTGTGTGCCTCTTTTCAAAAGTTATTGAACTGGATGCTCTGCCAATGGAGAACCCCATAGAATAGAGTGATGATGGAAATTGAACATCTAGAGTAAATAATAGCACATTAAAGACTTGTAGTATGTTCTTTAGGGTCAAATAAATATTTAGCAACTTGTTTTGGAGTGGTGTGTGCCTCTTTTCAAAAGTTATTGAACTGGATGCTCTGCCAATGGAGAACCCCATAGAATAGAGTGATGATGGAAAGTGAACATCTAGAGTAAATAATAGCACATTAAAGACTTGTAGTATGTTCTTTAGGGTCAAATAAATATTTAGCAACTTGTTTTGGAGTGGTGTGTGCCTCTTTTCAAAAGTTATTGAACTGGATGCTCTGCCAATGGAGAACCCCATAGAATAGAGTGATGATGGAAATTGAACATCTAGAGTAAATAATAGCACATTAAAGACTTGTAGTATGTTCTTTAGGGTCAAATAAATATTTAGCAACTTGTTCTGGAGTGGTGTGTGACTCTTTTCAAAAGTTATTGAACTGGATGCTCTGCCAATGGAGAACCCCATAGAATAGAGTGATGATGGAAATTGAACATCTAGAGTAAATAATAGCACATTAAAGACTTGTAGTATGTTCTTTAGGGTCAAATAAATATTTAGCAACTTGTTTTGGAGTGGTGTGTGCCTCTTTTCAAAAGTTATTGAACTGGATGCTCTGCCAATGGAGAACCCCATAGAATAGAGTGATGATGGAAAGTGAACATCTAGAGTAAATAATAGCACATTAAAGACTTGTAGTATGTTCTTTAGGGTCAAATAAATATTTAGCAACTTGTTTTGGAGTGGTGTGTGCCTCTTTTCAAAAGTTATTGAACTGGATGCTCTGCCAATGGAGAACCCCATAGAATAGAGTGATGATGGAAATTGAACATCTAGAGTAAATAATAGCACATTAAAGACTTGTAGTATGTTCTTTAGGGTCAAATAAATATTTAGCAACTTGTTTTGGAGTGGTGTGTGCCTCTTTTCAAAAGTTATTGAACTGGATGCTCTGCCAATGGAGAACCCCATAGAATAGAGTGATGATGGAAATTGAACATCTAGAGTAAATAATAGCACATTAAAGACTTGTAGTATGTTCTTTAGGGTCAAATAAATATTTAGCAACTTGTTTTGGAGTGGTGTGTGCCTCTTTTCAAAAGTTATTGAACTGGATGCTCTGCCAATGGAGAACCCCATAGAATAGAGTGATGATGGAAATTGAACATCTAGAGTAAATAATAGCACATTAAAGACTTGTAGTATGTTCTTTAGGGTCAAATAAATATTTAGCAACTTGTTTTGGAGTGGTGTGTGCCTCTTTTCAAAAGTTATTGAACTGGATGCTCTGCCAATGGAGAACCCCATAGAATAGAGTGATGATGGAAATTGAACATCTAGAGTAAATAATAGCACATTAAAGACTTGTAGTATGTTCTTTAGGGTCAAATAAATATTTAGCAACTTGTTTTGGAGTGGTGTGTGCCTCTTTTCAAAAGTTATTGAACTGGATGCTCTGCCAATGGAGAACCCCATAGAATAGAGTGATGATGGAAATTGAACATCTAGAGTAAATAATAGCACATTAAAGACTTGTAGTATGTTCTTTAGGGTCAAATAAATATTTAGCAACTTGTTTTGGAGTGGTGTGTGCCTCTTTTCAAAAGTTATTGAACTGGATGCTCTGCCAATGGAGAACCCCATAGAATAGAGTGATGATGGAAATTGAACATCTAGAGTAAATAATAGCACATTAAAGACTTGTAGTATGTTCTTTAGGGTCAAATAAATATTTAGCAACTTGTTTTGGAGTGGTGTGTGCCTCTTTTCAAAAGTTATTGAACTGGATGCTCTGCCAATGGAGAACCCCATAGAATAGAGTGATGATGGAAATTGAACATCTAGAGTAAATAATAGCACATTAAAGACTTGTAGTATGTTCTTTAGGGTCAAATAAATATTTAGCAACTTGTTTTGGAGTGGTGTGTGCCTCTTTTCAAAAGTTATTGAACTGGATGCTCTGCCAATGGAGAACCCCATAGAATAGAGTGATGATGGAAAGTGAACATCTAGAGTAAATAATAGCACATTAAAGACTTGTAGTATGTTCTTTAGGGTCAAATAAATATTTAGCAACTTGTTCTGGAGTGGTGTGTGACTCTTTTCAAAAGTTATTGAACTGGATGCTCTGCCAATGGAGAACCCCATAGAATAGAGTGATGATGGAAATTGAACATCTAGAGTAAATAATAGCACATTAAAGACTTGTAGTATGTTCTTTAGGGTCAAATAAATATTTAGCAACTTGTTTTGGAGTGGTGTGTGCCTCTTTTCAAAAGTTATTGAACTGGATGCTCTGCCAATGGAGAACCCCATAGAATAGAGTGATGATGGAAATTGAACATCTAGAGTAAATAATAGCACATTAAAGACTTGTAGTATGTTCTTTAGGGTCAAATAAATATTTAGCAACTTGTTTTGGAGTGGTGTGTGCCTCTTTTCAAAAGTTATTGAACTGGATGCTCTGCCAATGGAGAACCCCATAGAATAGAGTGATGATGGAAATTGAACATCTAGAGTAAATAATAGCACATTAAAGACTTGTAGTATGTTCTTTAGGGTCAAATAAATATTTAGCAACTTGTTTTGGAGTGGTGTGTGCCTCTTTTCAAAAGTTATTGAACTGGATGCTCTGCCAATGGAGAACCCCATAGAATAGAGTGATGATGGAAAGTGAACATCTAGAGTAAATAATAGCACATTAAAGACTTGTAGTATGTTCTTTAGGGTCAAATAAATATTTAGCAACTTGTTCTGGAGTGGTGTGTGACTCTTTTCAAAAGTTATTGAACTGGATGCTCTGCCAATGGAGAACCCCATAGAATAGAGTGATGATGGAAATTGAACATCTAGAGTAAATAATAGCACATTAAAGACTTGTAGTATGTTCTTTAGGGTCAAATAAATATTTAGCAACTTGTTTTGGAGTGGTGTGTGCCTCTTTTCAAAAGTTATTGAACTGGATGCTCTGCCAATGGAGAACCCCATAGAATAGAGTGATGATGGAAATTGAACATCTAGAGTAAATAATAGCACATTAAAGACTTGTAGTATGTTCTTTAGGGTCAAATAAATATTTAGCAACTTGTTTTGGAGTGGTGTGTGCCTCTTTTCAAAAGTTATTGAACTGGATGCTCTGCCAATGGAGAACCCCATAGAATAGAGTGATGATGGAAATTGAACATCTAGAGTAAATAATAGCACATTAAAGACTTGTAGTATGTTCTTTAGGGTCAAATAAATATTTAGCAACTTGTTTTGGAGTGGTGTGTGCCTCTTTTCAAAAGTTATTGAACTGGATGCTCTGCCAATGGAGAACCCCATAGAATAGAGTGATGATGGAAAGTGAACATCTAGAGTAAATAATAGCACATTAAAGACTTGTAGTATGTTCTTTAGGGTCAAATAAATATTTAGCAACTTGTTTTGGAGTGGTGTGTGCCTCTTTTCAAAAGTTATTGAACTGGATGCTCTGCCAATGGAGAACCCCATAGAATAGAGTGATGATGGAAATTGAACATCTAGAGTAAATAATAGCACATTAAAGACTTGTAGTATGTTCTTTAGGGTCAAATAAATATTTAGCAACTTGTTTTGGAGTGGTGTGTGCCTCTTTTCAAAAGTTATTGAACTGGATGCTCTGCCAATGGAGAACCCCATAGAATAGAGTGATGATGGAAATTGAACATCTGGAGTAAATAATAGCACATTAAAGACTTGTAGTATGTTCTTTAGGGTCAAATAAATATTTAGCAACTTGTTTTGGAGTGGTGTGTGCCTCTTTTCAAAAGTTATTGAACTGGATGCTCTGCCAATGGAGAACCCCATAGAATAGAGTGATGATGGAAATTGAACATCTAGAGTAAATAATAGCACATTAAAGACTTGTAGTATGTTCTTTAGGGTCAAATAAATATTTAGCAACTTGTTTTGGAGTGGTGTGTGCCTCTTTTCAAAAGTTATTGAACTGGATGCTCTGCCAATGGAGAACCCCATAGAATAGAGTGATGATGGAAATTGAACATCTAGAGTAAATAATAGCACATTAAAGACTTGTAGTATGTTCTTTAGGGTCAAATAAATATTTAGCAACTTGTTTTGGAGTGGTGTGTGCCTCTTTTCAAAAGTTATTGAACTGGATGCTCTGCCAATGGAGAACCCCATAGAATAGAGTGATGATGGAAATTGAACATCTAGAGTAAATAATAGCACATTAAAGACTTGTAGTATGTTCTTTAGGGTCAAATAAATATTTAGCAACTTGTTTTGGAGTGGTGTGTGCCTCTTTTCAAAAGTTATTGAACTGGATGCTCTGCCAATGGAGAACCCCATAGAATAGAGTGATGATGGAAATTGAACATCTAGAGTAAATAATAGCACATTAAAGACTTGTAGTATGTTCTTTAGGGTCAAATAAATATTTAGCAACTTGTTTTGGAGTGGTGTGTGCCTCTTTTCAAAAGTTATTGAACTGGATGCTCTGCCAATGGAGAACCCCATAGAATAGAGTGATGATGGAAATTGAACATCTAGAGTAAATAATAGCACATTAAAGACTTGTAGTATGTTCTTTAGGGTCAAATAAATATTTAGCAACTTGTTTTGGAGTGGTGTGTGCCTCTTTTCAAAAGTTATTGAACTGGATGCTCTGCCAATGGAGAACCCCATAGAATAGAGTGATGATGGAAATTGAACATCTAGAGTAAATAATAGCACATTAAAGACTTGTAGTATGTTCTTTAGGGTCAAATAAATATTTAGCAACTTGTTTTGGAGTGGTGTGTGCCTCTTTTCAAAAGTTATTGAACTGGATGCTCTGCCAATGGAGAACCCCATAGAATAGAGTGATGATGGAAATTGAACATCTAGAGTAAATAATAGCACATTAAAGACTTGTAGTATGTTCTTTAGGGTCAAATAAATATTTAGCAACTTGTTTTGGAGTGGTGTGTGCCTCTTTTCAAAAGTTATTGAACTGGATGCTCTGCCAATGGAGAACCCCATAGAATAGAGTGATGATGGAAATTGAACATCTAGAGTAAATAATAGCACATTAAAGACTTGTAGTATGTTCTTTAGGGTCAAATAAATATTTAGCAACTTGTTTTGGAGTGGTGTGTGCCTCTTTTCAAAAGTTATTGAACTGGATGCTCTGCCAATGGAGAACCCCATAGAATAGAGTGATGATGGAAATTGAACATCTAGAGTAAATAATAGCACATTAAAGACTTGTAGTATGTTCTTTAGGGTCAAATAAATATTTAGCAACTTGTTTTGGAGTGGTGTGTGCCTCTTTTCAAAAGTTATTGAACTGGATGCTCTGCCAATGGAGAACCCCATAGAATAGAGTGATGATGGAAATTGAACATCTAGAGTAAATAATAGCACATTAAAGACTTGTAGTATGTTCTTTAGGGTCAAATAAATATTTAGCAACTTGTTTTGGAGTGGTGTGTGCCTCTTTTCAAAAGTTATTGAACTGGATGCTCTGCCAATGGAGAACCCCATAGAATAGAGTGATGATGGAAATTGAACATCTAGAGTAAATAATAGCACATTAAAGACTTGTAGTATGTTCTTTAGGGTCAAATAAATATTTAGCAACTTGTTTTGGAGTGGTGTGTGCCTCTTTTCAAAAGTTATTGAACTGGATGCTCTGCCAATGGAGAACCCCATAGAATAGAGTGATGATGGAAATTGAACATCTAGAGTAAATAATAGCACATTAAAGACTTGTAGTATGTTCTTTAGGGTCAAATAAATATTTAGCAACTTGTTTTGGAGTGGTGTGTGCCTCTTTTCAAAAGTTATTGAACTGGATGCTCTGCCAATGGAGAACCCCATAGAATAGAGTGATGATGGAAATTGAACATCTAGAGTAAATAATAGCACATTAAAGACTTGTAGTATGTTCTTTAGGGTCAAATAAATATTTAGCAACTTGTTTTGGAGTGGTGTGTGCCTCTTTTCAAAAGTTATTGAACTGGATGCTCTGCCAATGGAGAACCCCATAGAATAGAGTGATGATGGAAATTGAACATCTAGAGTAAATAATAGCACATTAAAGACTTGTAGTATGTTCTTTAGGGTCAAATAAATATTTAGCAACTTGTTTTGGAGTGGTGTGTGCCTCTTTTCAAAAGTTATTGAACTGGATGCTCTGCCAATGGAGAACCCCATAGAATAGAGTGATGATGGAAATTGAACATCTAGAGTAAATAATAGCACATTAAAGACTTGTAGTATGTTCTTTAGGGTCAAATAAATATTTAGCAACTTGTTTTGGAGTGGTGTGTGCCTCTTTTCAAAAGTTATTGAACTGGATGCTCTGCCAATGGAGAACCCCATAGAATAGAGTGATGATGGAAATTGAACATCTAGAGTAAATAATAGCACATTAAAGACTTGTAGTATGTTCTTTAGGGTCAAATAAATATTTAGCAACTTGTTTTGGAGTGGTGTGTGCCTCTTTTCAAAAGTTATTGAACTGGATGCTCTGCCAATGGAGAACCCCATAGAATAGAGTGATGATGGAAATTGAACATCTAGAGTAAATAATAGCACATTAAAGACTTGTAGTATGTTCTTTAGGGTCAAATAAATATTTAGCAACTTGTTTTGGAGTGGTGTGTGCCTCTTTTCAAAAGTTATTGAACTGGATGCTCTGCCAATGGAGAACCCCATAGAATAGAGTGATGATGGAAATTGAACATCTAGAGTAAATAATAGCACATTAAAGACTTGTAGTATGTTCTTTAGGGTCAAATAAATATTTAGCAACTTGTTTTGGAGTGGTGTGTGCCTCTTTTCAAAAGTTATTGAACTGGATGCTCTGCCAATGGAGAACCCCATAGAATAGAGTGATGATGGAAATTGAACATCTAGAGTAAATAATAGCACATTAAAGACTTGTAGTATGTTCTTTAGGGTCAAATAAATATTTAGCAACTTGTTTTGGAGTGGTGTGTGCCTCTTTTCAAAAGTTATTGAACTGGATGCTCTGCCAATGGAGAACCCCATAGAATAGAGTGATGATGGAAAGTGAACATCTAGAGTAAATAATAGCACATTAAAGACTTGTAGTATGTTCTTTAGGGTCAAATAAATATTTAGCAACTTGTTTTGGAGTGGTGTGTGCCTCTTTTCAAAAGTTATTGAACTGGATGCTCTGCCAATGGAGAACCCCATAGAATAGAGTGATGATGGAAATTGAACATCTAGAGTAAATAATAGCACATTAAAGACTTGTAGTATGTTCTTTAGGGTCAAATAAATATTTAGCAACTTGTTTTGGAGTGGTGTGTGCCTCTTTTCAAAAGTTATTGAACTGGATGCTCTGCCAATGGAGAACCCCATAGAATAGAGTGATGATGGAAATTGAACATCTAGAGTAAATAATAGCACATTAAAGACTTGTAGTATGTTCTTTAGGGTCAAATAAATATTTAGCAACTTGTTTTGGAGTGGTGTGTGCCTCTTTTCAAAAGTTATTGAACTGGATGCTCTGCCAATGGAGAACCCCATAGAATAGAGTGATGATGGAAATTGAACATCTAGAGTAAATAATAGCACATTAAAGACTTGTAGTATGTTCTTTAGGGTCAAATAAATATTTAGCAACTTGTTTTGGAGTGGTGTGTGCCTCTTTTCAAAAGTTATTGAACTGGATGCTCTGCCAATGGAGAACCCCATAGAATAGAGTGATGATGGAAATTGAACATCTAGAGTAAATAATAGCACATTAAAGACTTGTAGTATGTTCTTTAGGGTCAAATAAATATTTAGCAACTTGTTTTGGAGTGGTGTGTGCCTCTTTTCAAAAGTTATTGAACTGGATGCTCTGCCAATGGAGAACCCCATAGAATAGAGTGATGATGGAAATTGAACATCTAGAGTAAATAATAGCACATTAAAGACTTGTAGTATGTTCTTTAGGGTCAAATAAATATTTAGCAACTTGTTTTGGAGTGGTGTGTGCCTCTTTTCAAAAGTTATTGAACTGGATGCTCTGCCAATGGAGAACCCCATAGAATAGAGTGATGATGGAAATTGAACATCTAGAGTAAATAATAGCACATTAAAGACTTGTAGTATGTTCTTTAGGGTCAAATAAATATTTAGCAACTTGTTTTGGAGTGGTGTGTGCCTCTTTTCAAAAGTTATTGAACTGGATGCTCTGCCAATGGAGAACCCCATAGAATAGAGTGATGATGGAAATTGAACATCTAGAGTAAATAATAGCACATTAAAGACTTGTAGTATGTTCTTTAGGGTCAAATAAATATTTAGCAACTTGTTTTGGAGTGGTGTGTGCCTCTTTTCAAAAGTTATTGAACTGGATGCTCTGCCAATGGAGAACCCCATAGAATAGAGTGATGATGGAAATTGAACATCTAGAGTAAATAATAGCACATTAAAGACTTGTAGTATGTTCTTTAGGGTCAAATAAATATTTAGCAACTTGTTTTGGAGTGGTGTGTGCCTCTTTTCAAAAGTTATTGAACTGGATGCTCTGCCAATGGAGAACCCCATAGAATAGAGTGATGATGGAAATTGAACATCTAGAGTAAATAATAGCACATTAAAGACTTGTAGTATGTTCTTTAGGGTCAAATAAATATTTAGCAACTTGTTTTGGAGTGGTGTGTGCCTCTTTTCAAAAGTTATTGAACTGGATGCTCTGCCAATGGAGAACCCCATAGAATAGAGTGATGATGGAAATTGAACATCTAGAGTAAATAATAGCACATTAAAGACTTGTAGTATGTTCTTTAGGGTCAAATAAATATTTAGCAACTTGTTTTGGAGTGGTGTGTGCCTCTTTTCAAAAGTTATTGAACTGGATGCTCTGCCAATGGAGAACCCCATAGAATAGAGTGATGATGGAAATTGAACATCTAGAGTAAATAATAGCACATTAAAGACTTGTAGTATGTTCTTTAGGGTCAAATAAATATTTAGCAACTTGTTTTGGAGTGGTGTGTGCCTCTTTTCAAAAGTTATTGAACTGGATGCTCTGCCAATGGAGAACCCCATAGAATAGAGTGATGATGGAAATTGAACATCTAGAGTAAATAATAGCACATTAAAGACTTGTAGTATGTTCTTTAGGGTCAAATAAATATTTAGCAACTTGTTTTGGAGTGGTGTGTGCCTCTTTTCAAAAGTTATTGAACTGGATGCTCTGCCAATGGAGAACCCCATAGAATAGAGTGATGATGGAAATTGAACATCTAGAGTAAATAATAGCACATTAAAGACTTGTAGTATGTTCTTTAGGGTCAAATAAATATTTAGCAACTTGTTTTGGAGTGGTGTGTGCCTCTTTTCAAAAGTTATTGAACTGGATGCTCTGCCAATGGAGAACCCCATAGAATAGAGTGATGATGGAAATTGAACATCTAGAGTAAATAATAGCACATTAAAGACTTGTAGTATGTTCTTTAGGGTCAAATAAATATTTAGCAACTTGTTTTGGAGTGGTGTGTGCCTCTTTTCAAAAGTTATTGAACTGGATGCTCTGCCAATGGAGAACCCCATAGAATAGAGTGATGATGGAAATTGAACATCTAGAGTAAATAATAGCACATTAAAGACTTGTAGTATGTTCTTTAGGGTCAAATAAATATTTAGCAACTTGTTTTGGAGTGGTGTGTGCCTCTTTTCAAAAGTTATTGAACTGGATGCTCTGCCAATGGAGAACCCCATAGAATAGAGTGATGATGGAAATTGAACATCTAGAGTAAATAATAGCACATTAAAGACTTGTAGTATGTTCTTTAGGGTCAAATAAATATTTAGCAACTTGTTTTGGAGTGGTGTGTGCCTCTTTTCAAAAGTTATTGAACTGGATGCTCTGCCAATGGAGAACCCCATAGAATAGAGTGATGATGGAAATTGAACATCTAGAGTAAATAATAGCACATTAAAGACTTGTAGTATGTTCTTTAGGGTCAAATAAATATTTAGCAACTTGTTTTGGAGTGGTGTGTGCCTCTTTTCAAAAGTTATTGAACTGGATGCTCTGCCAATGGAGAACCCCATAGAATAGAGTGATGATGGAAATTGAACATCTAGAGTAAATAATAGCACATTAAAGACTTGTAGTATGTTCTTTAGGGTCAAATAAATATTTAGCAACTTGTTTTGGAGTGGTGTGTGCCTCTTTTCAAAAGTTATTGAACTGGATGCTCTGCCAATGGAGAACCCCATAGAATAGAGTGATGATGGAAATTGAACATCTAGAGTAAATAATAGCACATTAAAGACTTGTAGTATGTTCTTTAGGGTCAAATAAATATTTAGCAACTTGTTTTGGAGTGGTGTGTGCCTCTTTTCAAAAGTTATTGAACTGGATGCTCTGCCAATGGAGAACCCCATAGAATAGAGTGATGATGGAAATTGAACATCTAGAGTAAATAATAGCACATTAAAGACTTGTAGTATGTTCTTTAGGGTCAAATAAATATTTAGCAACTTGTTTTGGAGTGGTGTGTGCCTCTTTTCAAAAGTTATTGAACTGGATGCTCTGCCAATGGAGAACCCCATAGAATAGAGTGATGATGGAAATTGAACATCTAGAGTAAATAATAGCACATTAAAGACTTGTAGTATATTCTTTAGGGTCAAATAAATATTTAGCAACTTGTTTTGGAGTGGTGTGTGCCTCTTTTCAAAAGTTATTGAACTGGATGCTCTGCCACTGGAGAACCCCATAGAATACAGTGATGATGGAAATTGAACATCTAGAGTAAATAATAGCACATAACATCTAGAGTAAATAATAGCACATTAAAGACTTGTAGTATGTTCTTTAGGGTCAAATAAATATTTAGCAACTTGTTTATGAGTGGTGTGTGCCTCTTTTCAAAAGTTATTGAACTGGATGCTCTGCCACTGGAGAACCCCATAGAATAGAGTGATGATGGAAATTGAAATAGAGTAAATAATAGTACATTAAAGACTTGTAGTATGTTCTTTAGGGTTAAACAAATATTTAGCAACTTGTTTTGGAGTGGTGTGTGCCTCTTTTCAAAAGTTATTGAACTGGATGCTCTGCCACTGGAGAACCCCATAGAATAGAGTGATGATGGAAATTGAACATCAAAAGTAAATAATAGCACAACATCTAGAGTAAATAATAGTACATTAAAGACTTGTAGTATGTTCTTTAGGGTCAAATAAATATTTAGCAACTTGTTTTGGAGTGGTGTGTGCCTCTTTTCAAAAGTTATTGAACTGGATGCTCTGCCAATGGAGAACCCCTATAGAATAGAGTGATGATGGAAATTGAACATCTAGAGTAAATTATAGCACATTAAAGACTTGTAGTATGTTCTTTAGGGTCAAATAAATATTTAGCAACTTGTTTTGGAGTGGTGTGTGCCTCTTTTCAAAAGTTATTGAACTGGATGCTCTGCCAATGGAGAACCCCATAGAATAGAGTGAAGATGGAAATTGAACATCTAGAGTAAATAATAGCACATTAAAGACTTGTAGTATGTTCTTTAGGGTCAAATAAATATTTAGCAACTTGTTTTGTAGTGGTGTGTGCCTCTTTTCAAAAGTTATTGAACTGGATGCTCTGCCACTGGAGAACGCATAGAATAGAGTGATGATGGAAATTGAACATCTAGAGTAAATAATAGCACATTAAAGACTTGTAGTATGTTCTTTAGGGTCAAATAAATATTTAGCAACTTGTTCTGGAGTGGTGTGTGACTCTTTTCAAAAGTTATTGAACTGGATGCTCTGCCAATGGAGAACCCCATAGAATAGAGTGATGATGGAAATTGAACATCTAGAGTAAATAATAGCACATTAAAGTCTTGTAGTATGTTCTTTAGTGTCAAATAAATATTTAGAAACTTGTTTTGGAGTGGTTTGTGCCTCTTTTCAAAAGTTATTGAACTGGATGCTCTGCCACTGGAGAACCCCATAGAATAGAGTGATGATGGAAATTGAAATAGAGTAAATAATAGTACATTAAAGACTTGTAGTATGTTCTTTAGGGTCACACAAATATTTAGCAACTTGTTTTGGAGTGGTGTGTGCCTCTTTTCAAAAGTTATTGAACTGGATGCTCTGCCACTGGAGAACCCCATAGAATAGAGTGATGATGGAAATTGAACATCTAGAGTAAATAATAGCACATAACATCTAGAGTAAATACTAGCACATTAAAGACTTGTAGTATGTTCTTTAGGGTCAAATAAATATTTAGCAACTTGTTTTGGAGTGGTGTGTGCCTCTTTTCAAAAGTTATTGAACTGGATGCTCTGCCACTGGAGAACCCCATAGAATAGAGTGATGATTGAAATTGAACATCTAGAGTAAATTATAGCACATTAAAGACTTGTAGTATGTTCTTTAGGGTCAAATAAATATTTAGCAACTTGTTTTGGAGTGGTGTGTGCCTCTTTTCAAAAGTTATTGAACTGGATGCTCTGCCAATGGAGAACCCCATAGAATAGAGTGATGATGGAAATTGAACATCTAGAGTAAATATTAGCACATAACATCTAGAGTAAATAATAGCACATTAAAGACTTGTAGTATGTTCTTTAGGGTCAAATAAATATTTAGCAACTTGTTTTGGAGTGGTGTGTGCCTCTTTTCAAAAGTTATTGAACTGGATGCTCTGCCACTGAAGAACCCCATAGAATAGAGTGATAATGGACATTGAACATCTAGAGTAAATACTAGCACATTAAAGACTTGTAGGATTTTCTTTAGGGTCAAATAAATATTTAGCAACTTGTTTTGGAGTGGTTTGTGCCTCTTTTCAAAAGTTATTGAACTGGATGCTCTGCCAATGGAGAACCCCATAGAATAGAGTGATGATGGAAATTGAACATCTAGAGTAAATTATAGCACATTAAAGACTTGTAGTATGTTCTTTAGGGTCAAATAAATATTTAGCAACTTGTTCTGGAGTGGTGTGTGCCTCTTTTCAAAAGTTATTGAACTGGATGCTCTGCCACTGGAGAACCCCATAGAATAGAGTGATGATGGAAAGTGAACATCTACAGTAAATAATAGCACATTAAAGACTTGTAGTATGTTCTTTAGGGTCAAATAAATATTTAGCAACTTGTTTTGGAGTGGTGTGTGCCTCTTTTCAAAAGTTATTGAACTGGATGCTCTGCCACTGGAGAACCCCATAGAATAGAGTGATGATGGAAATTGAACATCTAGAGTAAATTATAGCACATTAAATACTTGTATGTTCTTTAGGGTCAAATAAATATTTAGCAACTTTTTTTGGAGTGGTGTGTGCCTCTTTTCAAAAGTTATTGAACTGGATGCTCTGCCAATGGAGAACCCCATTGAATAGAGTGATGATGGAAATTGAACATCTAGAGTAAATAATAGCATATAACATCTAGAATAAATAATAGCACATTAAAGACTTGTAGTATGTTCTTTAGGACCAAATAAATATTTAGCAACTTGTTTTGGAGTGGTTTGTGTCTGTTTTCAAAAGTTATTGAACTGGATGCTCTGCCATTGGAGAACCCCATAGAATAGAGTGATGATGGAAATTAAACAACTACAGTAAATAATAGCACATTAAAGACTTGTAGTATGTTCTTTAGGGTCAAACAGATATTTAGCAACTTGTTTTGGAGTGGTGTGTGCCTCTTTTCAAAAGTTATTGAACTGGATGCTCTGCCACTGGAGAACCACATAGAATAGAGTGATGATGGAAATTAAACAACTACAGTAAATAATAGCACATTAAAGACTTGTAGTATGTTCTTTAGGGTCAAACAAATATTTACCAACTTCTTTTGGAGTGGTGTGTGCCTCTTTTCAAAAGTTATTGAACTGGATGCTCTGCCACTGGAGAACCCCATAGAATAGAGTGATGATGGAAATTGAACATCTACAGTAAATAATAGCACATTAAATACTTGAAGTGTGTTCTTTAGGGTCAAATAAATATTTAGACACTTGTTTTGGAGTGGTGTGTGCCTCTTTTCAAAAGTTATTGAACTGGATGCTCTGCCACTTTAGAACCCCATATAATAGAGTGATGATGGAAATTGAACATCTAGAGTAAATAATAGCACATTAAAGACTTGTACTATGTTCTTTAGGGTCAAATAAATATTTAGCAACTTGTTTTGGAGTGGTGTGTGCCTCTTTTCAAAAGTTATTGAACTGGATGCTCTGCCACTGAAGAACCCCATAGAATAGAGTGATAATGGACATTGAACATCTAGAGTAAATACTAGCACATTAAAGACTTGTAGGATGTTCTTTAGGGTCAAATAAATATTTAGCAACTTGTTTTGGAGTGGTGTGTGCCTCTTTTCAAAAGTTATTGAACTGGATGCTCTGCCAATGGAGAACCCCATAGAATAGAGTGATGATGGAAATTGAACATCTAGAGTAAATTATAGCACATTAAAGACTTGTAGTATGTTCTTTAGGGTCAAATAAATATTTAGCAACTTGTTTTGGAGTGGTGTGTGCCTCTTTTCAAAAGTTATTGAACTGGATGCTGTGCCACTGGAGAACCCCATAGAATAGAGTGATGATGGAAATTGAACATCTAGAGTAAATAATAGCACATAACATCTAGAGTAAATAATAGTACATTAAACACTTGTATGTTCTTTAGGGTCAAATAAATATTTCGCAACTTGTTTTGGAGTGGTGTGTGCCTCTTTTCAAAAGTTATTGAACTGGATGCTCTGCCACTGGAGAACCCCATAGAATAGAGTGATCATGGAAATTGAACATCTAGAGTAAATAATAGCACATTAAAGACTTGTAGTATGTTCTTTAGGGTCAAATAAATATTTGGCAACTTGTTTTGGAGTGGTTTGTGCCTGTTTTCAAAAGTTATTGAACTGGATGCTCTGCCATTGGAGAACCCCATAGAATAGAGTGATGATGGAAATTGAACATCTAGAGTAAATTATAACACATTAAAGACTTGTAGTATGTTCTTTAGGGTCAAATAAATATTTAGACACTTGTTTTGGAGTGGTGTGTGCCTCTTTTCAAAAGTTATTGAACTGGATGCTCTGCCACTGGAGAACCCCATTGAATAGAGTGATGATGGAAATTGAACATCTAGAGTAAATAATAGCACATAACATCTAGAGTAAATAATAGCACATTAAAGACTTGTAGTATGTTCTTTAGGACCAAATAAATATTTAGCAACTTGTTTTGGAGTGGTGTGTGCCTCTTTTCAAAAGTTATTGAACTGGATGCTCTGCCACTGGAGAACCCCATAAAATAAAGTGATGATGGAAATTGAACATCTAGAGTAAATTATAGCACATTAAAGATTTGTAGTATGTTCTTTAGGGTCAAATAAATATTTAGCAACTTGTTTTGGAGTGGTGTGTGCCTCTTTTCAAAAGTTATTGAACTGGATGCTCTGCCACTGGAGAACCCCATAGAATAGAGTGATGATGGAAATTGAACATCTAGAGTAAATAATAGCACATTAAAGACTTGTAGTATGTTCTTTAGGGTCAAATAAATATTTAGCAACTTGTTTTGGAGTGGTGTGTGCCTCTTTTCAAAAGTTATTGAACTGGATGCTCTGCCACTGGAGAACCCCATAGAATAGAGTGATCATGGAAATTGAACATCTAGAGTAAATAATAGCACATAACATCTAGAGTAAATAATAGCACATTAAAGACTTGTAGTATGTTCTTTAGGACCAAATAAATATTTAGCAACTTGTTTTGGAGTGGTTTGTGCCTCTTTTCAAAAGTTATTGAACTGGATGCTCTGCCACTGGAGAACCCCATAGAATAGAGTGATGATGGAAATTGAACATCTACAGTAAAAGAGCAGGAGAGAGTCTGGTGTCACTGAGACATCTGTCACCTTCTCTGTTCAGGTAAGTTTGTACTTCCTGCACTAGAGAATCATCATTCAGTTCATTCAGACAGTGGAACAGATTGATGGATTTCTCTGGAGATGGATTCTCCCTGATCTTCTCCTTGATGTACTCCACTGTTTCCTGTTTGCTGTGAGATCTGCTTCCTGTCTGTGGCATTAAGTCTCGAAAAAGAGTTTGATTGGTCTCCAGTGAGAGACCCAGAAGGAAGCGGAGGAACAGGTCCAGGTGTCCATTCTCACTCTGTAAGGCCTTGTCCACTGAACTCCTGAGGAGATCAGACATGTTTGACTTCCTGAAGAGATCAGACATGTTTGGCTTCCTGAGGAAATCAGACATGTTTGACTTCCTGATGAAACTTTTAAGATCTTGCTTCACTAACACATTTCTCTTTTTTGAGATAAAATACAGAAATTTGTATAAAGCAGCCAGAATCTCCTGAACACTCAGATGTACGAAGCTGAACACCTTCCCCAGGTGAAGCCCAAACTCCTCTCTGAAGATCTGGGTACACACTCCTGAGTACACTGACATTTCTCTGACATCAACGCCACACTCTCTCAGGTCTTCCTCATAGAAGATCAGGTTTCCTTTCTCCAGCTGGAGGAAAGCCAGTTTTCCCAGTGCCATGATACTGTCTCTGGTCTGCTGAGGATCAGGGTCACATTTCTGATGGTACTTTTGGTCCTTGTGTTTGATCTGAAAGATCAGGAAGTGTGTGTACATTTGAGTCAGAGTCTTGGGGATCTCTCCACCCTCTACTTCACCCAACATTCTCTCTAGAACAGTGGCTGAGATCCAGCAGAAGACTGGGATGTGGCACATGATGTAAAGGCTTCTTGAAGACTTCAGGTGTGTGATGATTTTATCAGCCAGTCTCTGGTCACTGATCCTCTTCCTGAAGTACTCCTCTTTCTGAGGATTACTGAAGCCTCGTACCTCTGTTACCTGGTCTACACACTCAGGAGGGATCTGATTGGCTGCTCCTGGTCTTGTGGTTATCCAGAGGAGAGCAGAGGGAAGCAGATTCCCCTTGATGAGGTTTTCAAAACCACTTTGTAGGAGTCACAGTCTATTGATTCTAGTTTTCTTATTTCTGGGAAAAAGTGATGAAGAAGTTTCATCAGACTGAGATTGTTCTGCTTCATCAGATTCAGCTCTCTAAAGGGAAGTGGGAACATGAAGGTGACGTCCTGATTTACTTCTCCTTCAGCCCAGTCCAGGATGAACTTCTGCACAGAGACTGTTTTTCCAATTCCAGCAACTCCTTTAGTCAGCACAGTTCTGATGGACTTGTCTTTAAAGATCTCATTACATTTGATGGGTTTCTCCTGTGTTGCTGGTCTCCTGGACGCTGCCTCAATCTGTCTCACCTCATGTTCATTATTGACATCTCCACTCCAACCCTCTGTGATGTAGAGCTCAGTGTAGATCTCATTCAGAAGTGCTGAGCTTCTATGCTGTGAGATTCCTTCATTAATTCTTTTAAACTTCTCTCTCAGATTGGACTTCAACTTTGTCTGATACACAGAGACGAGTTCTAATAAACAAAGTAATATCTAGTTTAGTAATAAATAGTTATAATGCAAAATCGTACAAACACTGCTATTAATTAATGACTGATGGACTAAATATTATTGAAGCTGGACCATGAACAGATACAACATGATATTAAAATTAAATGTAAAACTAAAAGTCTTCATATCTAAAACTATTTCCTCTCTCTAAAGTGAAGCTGATGGAATAAAGTTATGACTCAGAGCTTTTACTGTTGTGCAGTGTGTTAGCGAGATCTGTGTGGTTCATGTTCTTCAGGACGTCCAGTGTGATCTTCAGCGCTCCATCTCTGACACTGTGCAGATCCTCCTCATCCTCCACCTCCCTCTCAGTGCATGCTGGGTAATCTGGACTCAGGAGCTTCCTAAACCTCTTCAGCTCATTCTTTATCAGAGTGATGACTTTGTGTTCCAGCTCCTGCTTAGAAACACACAGGAACAGATCTAAATATTATCATGTTACAGTGAGAGAGACTTTTATTTTATCACAAGAATAAAAGTCTTTTTTATTATCACATTTAAAACTCATACAACTGATTACCCTTAATGCTGCTGCACATCAAGACATGACAAGGGATCACAACACACACATTACACACAACACACACATTACACACTTTAAACACAACACACACACCTTGAATATAGAGTCCAGCTGTTTTCTGCTGATGTTTGATTTTTGTGGTCTGTGAACAAACAAAACCCATCATGTAATATGGACTATATGTATTCATAGCTGCACAAATCACACACTAATAAATATACACACAGATATTTAATACTATCCTCTTAACACAATACACTGATTTCAGGATTTCCTAACTGACACCAACATGTTTAGAAACAAATGTTTGAATAAATGAATAAAATCTTTATATTGTCATTAATGTCCCAGGTGTAAATGTTCTTCTGTAGCACCACAGACCCTCCAGCTCAGGGACTGCAGACTGAACTGAACTCTTAAAGCACTTTTCCTCACTGCCAGTCCGAGAGCTGCAGCACTGCACAGTTTAGTGTTTTACTGCTTCAACACCTGATAAAGCTCATGAAGGGCTTCATAATGAGACCAGTGAGTTTGATCAGGTGGAACACTGCTGTAAAACACCTCACTATACTGACCTCACATCAGTAGAACTGTCTCTGTCTCTGAAGTTATATGGAAGTCTCATTGAGTCGTCACTCTTCATGGACAAACAGCTGGGTTCTGGTGAGTCTGATCTCTTTCCCTCCATCATTCTAGAACAGAAATATCAGTAATAAATAATACTCAGCTCTCGTATTTCTTTAAGTCCTGTTTTCCAGACACACTCATGTTGGAGGTCATGTCTCCTTCTCCAGATTACAGCAGGACACATGTTTACTTCACTCCAACATCAGTGTGTTAAATTAAACCCTGAATCAGCACAGAGTTCACTTACAGGAAATAGTCACGCTATCAAGTTATAAAACAACCTGTGTACATTAAAGCTCCAGTACAAACACACAAAACTCTTCTGTATCTAGTGTCACTTCAGTGTGTTTATATATTAGAGCTTTAGATACTCACTGTGTTTTTACTCCTCAAATCTTTTACAGTTCACTCGTCACAAAATGGAGCTGCTGACATTCACTTTCATTACAGTTTATACTGCAGAGGGGGGAAGGGCAGACACACACACACACACACACACACACACACAAACACACATGCACACGCGGGCATCAGAAGTTAATAAAAAGTGGGTCCTGTCCCACCCACATATAATGTTTCCAACTCATAGATATCTACCCCTAGATGTCACCTTGGTTACAGCAGTACATTGGAACGAATGCGTCAATAGAGCCGCCATCTTGGTACAGGGGACCCCCTCTAATTAATCAGCGTCAATGTAGGCAAAGAAATAAAATCACCATAAATAGTCATGAATGCGATTTTCTAGTTTTTTTGGTTCGTTCCAACAGTCAGACATGTATTTATCATTAAGTCCAGAGAAAATGTAAGGTTTTTGTATGAAGACAATTTACTTTTTCACAATATAATGCTGACGTCTCTGTTTATCACTTGGGAATCTACAAAGATTCAGATTATTCTATTTAATACCATGTCAGCAATCATAAGCTATTTTCATGGCAAAAATTATATTACAAAAACACAAATATCTTATAAATACAATAAAAACAAAACAAATATAAACAGCAAGTCATATTATACATTTTTAATTAACATAAGATAAAAAAAAATCCAAACCCTTTTCAGGCATAATGTCATTAAATCTGTCCTTAAGTGAAGTAACTTGATAAAAGAGCATTCTGCTTGTGTTAAGTTCAGGACAATCTAATAAAACATGTTGGACAGATAAGGGAATCTTACAGAACATACATAAAGTTGGGTCTTCACCTTTAAAAAAAAAGCATGTGTCAATTTTTAACGTCCTTATTAAGGGCTTCGGAATCTACAAACTGTTATGAGAGCCATGAGGGCTCCCTCTGCTGGCCTGCAGAGGATTTGCTGCACTTGAGCATCAGGATTCTATTTCCCACTATTCATTGCACAGCACACCTGTTTCCTATTTGTAATCACCCGGTCTATTTAAGCTCACTCAGAACTCTTTCGTGTTGCGAGGTATTGTTAGCACTGTCTTCATACTGAGTGTTTATTCTGTTCTGTCTGTTTCCCTTTTTTTTTTTTGGACCTTGCTTGTTTTTCGTGTTTGTGAACGTTTGCTGCCTGCCCTGACCTACCTGGATTATTGACTTCTGCTTTTGGATTTCCTTTGATGTTGTTGTTTGCCTGATGTGTGACCCTTGCCTGTCTTGGATATTGCCTAATAAACCAGCATTTGGATCTAACCTGTTTCACGTTGTGACACAAACATTGTCTGTTTCCCTAACTGTCACAAACTAATGGGTAACTAGCATGGATTAGCTGCAGTCGTTAACCAAGGACTAAACCATCCATCCATCTTCTACCGCTTATCCGGGGCCGGGTTGCGGGGCAGCAGACTAAGCAGGGATGCCCAGACTGTCCCCAGACACTTCCTCCAGCACTTCCGGGGGAATACCAAGGAGTTCCCAGGCCAGCTGAGAGACAGCGTGTCCAGGCCAGCCCCTCCAGCGTGTCCTAGGTCTTCCCCTGGGCCTCCTCCCGGTTGGACATGCCCGGAACACCTCCCCAGGGAGGCGTCCATGAGGCATCCGAAACAGATGCCCGAGCCACCTCAGCTGACTCCTCTTGATGTGGAGGAGCAGCGGCTCTACTCTGAGTTCCTCCCGAGTGACCGAGCTCCTCTCCCTATCTCTAAGGGAGCGCCCAGCCACCCTACGGAGGAAACTCATTTCGGCCGCCTGTATCTGGGATCTTGTCCTTTCGGTCATGACCCAAAGCTCATGACCATAGGTGAGGTAGGAACGTAGATCGACTGGTAAATAGAGAGCTTCGCCTTGCAGCTCAGCTCTTTCTTCACCAAAACAGACCGGTATATCGACCGCATCACTGCAGAAGATACACCGATTTCCTGCTCCATCGTTTCCTCACTCGTGAACAGGACCCCATGATACTTAAAGCAACAAAGTTTTTCTTGTCTGTTTTGGTCAACATGAACTACCATATTAACTCTAGTGCACCCGTATTCAAGTTCATGCTTTTTGCACACCGATAATGGATGTAAATGTGTTTGCTTCTTGTTATGCTTCACACATTCGCGGTAACGTCGTTTCAGATATTCCATGCGGTCTTTGCACTTCACCCAATTGAAGGTATTTTGTATGGATGGACGCAACCTCACAAACTTTTTTTTATAAACTGTCTCCCAAACCTTGTGGTTGTGTATACAATTTTCAAACTGAAACGTAGGTTCGCTCCAAACAGAAGTTAAACCCAATGTTTCCTCTCGACTCCAGTGTCGTGACGCTTTCTTTTTCGCCGTCATTTTACTATCGATCGGTCATATGACCATAACAATCCATGCATCCTGGACATGTGGTCTTGTGCAACGCCCACATGTAAAGCACAGACACTCCTACCTCAGAGTATGAACACAGAGATGTTAGTCCTGTCCGAATCCATACATGAAATGACAGACGTCAGCTGAAAAAAATTCTAACTCAAGACATCTGTCAAAATATTAACCAGCATTACATAAACAAAACATTTAATAATTGAGTAAGACATGTGAGTCCTTAATTACTGAGTGCACCTATAGGTTTTCAATAGTCTTTGGGTTAAGATATAAAGTTGTTCTCCCTACCAATTTTACAAAGACTCCAATTACAATCAATCACAAAGCACAAAATTACAAAATGTACAAAAATGTTTTTACATAAAATAAGGTGGATCTGTTTCCATAAAAAAATACTGATCAACAACACATTTAAATTTTCATACCCTTAAATACTGAAAGTGATGCACACAAGTCAACTTGTACTATTTTTCTATGAATAATACAATTCCATTTGGGCAGCCATTTAACCAGCAGCCGCCCAGCTGAGAAGAGACAGGTCAACGCAAAATATTACTGGGAGCCAATGCAGTGAGAGTAAGATAGAGGTGATGTGTTCATATCTTCTGGTTCTAGTTAGGACTCTAGCTGCTGTGTTCTGGACTAACTGGAGCTTGTTTGTGCTCTTACTGAACATCCAGTACATGAACTTCTGTCTGTCAGAGTTAAGCACTCAAATGTTAATCCAGTGTCTAATGTCCTTTACACTTTCTTCAATCCTACTAGACTGGTGCCTCTCATCTGTCTTTGCTATATATATATATATATATATATATATATATATATATATATATATATATATATACACCAATATAATCATAACAGTGCAAGCTAATACATAAAGTAAAAAATGTGAAAAATAAATTAAAAGTTTTAATCTATTATAACATAGTTATATATATATATATATATATATATATATATATATATATATATATATATATAATATATAGTTATAATATATAAAAACTGGCCCTTTCCTATAAAGCTCCTTTGAGACAATGTCCATTGTGAAAAATGGTTTAAAATTGAATTGAATTCCAATACTTTTGTATGGAAGTGTAAGTCTAACAAAATTAAAATTAGCATTTTGAAATAAAACCTAGTTTTATGAAGTTTAAGAAAATCAGATGACTGGTATTTTGAAATAACATTATGATGAAATAAAATTTTCTAAGAATTAGTTTTGTATTAAATATTGAGCTATTTTACACTACATTGACTTATTGCATTTATATAATTTTTGCTACAATTATATATTGCTGCTATTTATTTAGTAATTGTATTTTATATCCTATATTGTTTTCATGTCTATATCTTTTGAATACAATTTCGTTAGAGACTTTTAATTTTAAATTTTTTTTGTGCCTGTTCTGCATTACTGGGAGCAATACAGTGGTTTGTTGCAGACCATAGATATCTATACATAGATGTCGCCTTGGGGTTCTAAAAATGCGTCAAAACCGCTGCCATCTTTGTACAGTGCTCTTGTTCTTTAAATGCATGGACGATGCCGGATGTCTGTGCTGCGTTTGGATGTTCAAACGAAAGAAATTCGTTTCTGTATGTTCTGTAAGATTCCCTTATCTGTCTAACATATTTTATTAGATTGTCCTGGACTTAACACAAGCAGAATGCTCTTTTATCACGTTACTTCACTTAAGGACATATTTCATTACATTATGCCTGAAAAGGGTTTGGATTTTTTTATCTTATGTTAATTTAAAAAATGTATAATATGACTTGCTGTTTATATTTTTGTTTTTATTGTATTTATGATATTTGTGTTTTTGTAATATAATTTTTGCCATGAAAATATCTTTTGATTGCTGACATTGTATTAAATAAAATAATCTGAATCTGAATGTGTTTGTAGATTCCCAAGTGATAAACAGAGACGTCAGTCATGGACAAGTTGCAGGGAAACTATGGTTAACATCTAGTGTATATATCTATGGTTGCAGACCTACAGTCCTCCAACGTTCACATAATGAGCCGATTCAAAGAACCGATTCTCTGGCGAACGACGTTGTCGCGGGGTGTAGTAAGAAATTAGCATTAGCGTTAGCCGAGTGATGGACGGACGTAAAGGCGCAGTTTTATTACTATAATTATTCACATGAGGAGATTAATGTGCAGCTGAACATGACCACTAACACAGAAAAACTCAGAGGATTGTTATTTGCGTTGTGGTTTATTTTAGCGATAATTCATATTTCTTCAGCGACTTTGTCAGGTAAGCTAAGCTAATGTAGCTAATATACTACGTGTAAACACAAGCTAAACCACTCAGACACTCTCACACTCACTCACTCAGTCACACTCACACACACACACACTCTCACTCACACACTTACACAGACACACTCACTCACACTCACACACTTACACAGACACACTCACTCACACTCACACACTTACACAGACACACTCACTCACACACTCTCGCACACAGTGTGATGCTTTTATGACTAGCCGTTTTATAAAAATATAGGATTTAAACAGGAAGATAAAATAGAATAACAAAGTAATGTAATGAAATTTGACTGTACAAAGAAAAATAAGAGGAAATGTAGACAATTATAGAAGAATACATTGGCTGATAAGATTACAGTGCAAAAAGTCCAGTTGAGGTCATGACCTTTATGAAACAAGTCCAGAAAAGTCCAAGATGCCCGAATGTGTTGCAGGAAGAAGCTCCTCTCTTTTGCCTTCAAGGAGTTGAAGCGTTTCCCTGACCACAAGAAGACTCCTGTCCAGAGAAGAGTCCATTGTTGGGATGGCTGAGGTCCTTCTCTCTCTTTCCCAGGCCAGGTCCAGTGAACCTGGCTGTAGATGGACTGGGAGCTAATACACTCAGACTATAATGCAGATAATACACCACACTGATCACACCACCCTGTAGAGAGCTGACTGTTCTGTTTAGTGCTGTTTAGTCCTGTAAGTGTCTAAGGTAGAAAAACACTCCAGGCCTTCAACAGGCTACTGATCTGACAGGACCATGAGAGGACCTGTATGAATACCCGATTAGCAGAAACTATTCAATCTCTCCACTTGGTGTTCCATTGATAATAAGTGGTTCTTCTGCCTTGTGTGGAAGTCCACTATCAATTTGTACATTCAGGAGGAAGTTCACCAGTTCTCCAGACTTTTAATCTGTGTGGTGTGTTTATAGTAAAAAATAAAAAAAAAAAGTTAGATCATGTCATCAGATGTGTCCAGTATTATCTGCTGGTGCAAGTGCAGGTTTTCATTTTAATAAAGCAGGAATTTGACTTCCAGTAGATTTAGATGTGGCTTTTGTTTGGTTGGAATGAAAACTTGCAGTCACAACAACCCTCTGAGGATAGGATTAGACCCCATGCATGTGAAGGATGTTTGCAGGCTGTCACACAGAGCAGTGAGCCCTAGGCTTAGTACCTGTTACCTTAAACCAAACCAATCTTTATTTTATTTCTGTTCACAGATAAAGGTGTGATGCAAGAGCTTGAAACTGCTGATGGACTAAATTTCGATTGTGATGGACAGAATGTAGAGGATTCAGAATCTCTCTCTCAAAGACAGTTTAAGACGGCAGAAATTGCTGATGCAGTTCTGGGGACGGATCTGTCTGAAAACACAGCAGGGATTGAAGATCTTATTCCTAAAAGACAGATCTCTAAACCATGTGAGAAGGAAGTGACAGAGGGGCTGAAGAAGGAGAAATTTGTGAAGGAACAGGAGGCATTGATGGAGAAGGAGATTGAGATGAAGCAAGAAAATCCAGCAGGAGGTGACGAGCAGAACTCCACAGAAAGTGCAAAGACGTATAAAGTGAGCTGTGATAAAAGGAGCATCACTGGACTTCAGAACTTCACAGTGCATGTTCTCAATGCATCGCAGGTAGCCTACAAATCTGCTGCACTGTAAAACTTGCCTGGCATTGTTCTGTGTGGGATTGTTTAGTTTCTCATAACATTTTGGTAGTTATAAAGCTCAGACTAGCACTGGCAGTGATCAGCAGTGATACGAGGTAAAGAAGTTATTATGGGGCAAATTTATGTAGTTAAGAAGAGAAGAAATTACTCAATGACCTATAAGAGTAGGGTTGAAATGATTCCTCCAGTAACTTGAGGAATTTTATTTTTTTTTGCTTTATGTCCGACCGACTTGCAGGTTGTAAATTTGCGTTAAGACCGACCTTTTTTTTACTAATACAAAAACAAGCAAGTAATACAAAAGCAATAAAAGAATACTAACGGGTTCGGGCGCCATAATATATCTAAAAAAGTCATTAAAGCAGCTCGACACCACTTTAACTTGGCACAAAGTTTTGGAAAAACTGCCCAGCATCAACATGAGGTTTGCAATGATGCACCCGAAGACACGGGTTGAAGACCCAGTCAGTGACGTCACCATATGCTAATTTGTTTAAAGTCATACCTACGTAATCATCACCAACAAAATTTTACTTTTTTTTTTTACATTGAACCTTGAAAAAAAATATATAGACCTACCTACCTTTTTATTTTTTATGGTGAACATAAGGATGGCCTTATATTCACACATGGAGGTCTATAGTTTTACACATAGTGATGCTGAAACAAAATGCTCAGTAAGCTGCAGTTCTGCAGGGAGAAACACTTTGCTGTGGAGAGACTTCTGGCTGACAGGAAGTGCAGTGTTAACTACTGAGGTTAGAACACACAATGTCAAACTTCGAGGTGGTTGTTCAACAACAGCAGAACAACACTTCTTGTTTGTCTTCTGTCAGGTAAGAACAGGAATTCCAGGCTCACAGACCCACTGGACAAGGGAAGAACAGGAATAGACCTGACAACACTTTTCTGTCAGTGAGATCAGTTTCTCCCATTTTGTTCTTTGATGTGAACAATAATTGAAGCTCTTGACCTGTATACTCATTACAGTGAGCTGCTGACTCATGATTTACCTAAATGAATAATAAAGCGGCCAGCAAATGAATCCAATTATGGTTATGTACAACAGCACTAAACAATAAATCATCATACATTCTATTTTATTACTGCACATTCTATTGTTTAAAGTTTGTGTATTTTCTATTCCCCAAAGGATCTGATGGATTTCCTGAACTCAAACAGCTCAGAATGCTCATTAGTTCTCTTCTACACTTCCTGGTGTCAGTTCTCCGCCCACCTCGCTCCTCACTTTAATGCTCTGCCAAGAGTTTTTCCCATCATGCATTTCCTTGCACTTGATGCCTCACAACACAGCAGGTGTGCACAGCAAAACGTTTGTGTGTACGATAACAATTCAAATATATTTTTGTGGTTTTAGAATGTATGAAACTGGTCTGATGTGTTTTCATTTTACTTGTATTGTATAGCATTTTGATGTAAATGCTCTATAAGTAAATGTAGTTGCTTACTTTTTATGATTTGTAAATGTGTTTTCATGTGTGTGCAGTTTGTCAACACGCTTTGGAACTGTTGCTGTGCCCAACATTTTACTCTTTCAAGGCACTAAGCCAATGGCACGCTTTAACCACACAGAGAGAACACTTGAGATGCTAACAGCCTTCATCGCTAATCAAACAGGTAAGCATGCCACACTCACAAGGTTGTTTAACATATTCTAGTCTACTTCTCCTTAGAAGTGTGCAGTGTGTGTATCACCTGTACCTCCTGACAGCGTGCCTGTTGTGTGTGGATGTTTGTTGTATCATTTCAGCTCACAGGTTAACCAACTGGTTTGCTAACTGTTTAACGTGGTGTCCAGTGTGTGTGTGTGTTTCTCTAAACACATTTGCAGACTTTTGTATTATAAATTTAAATAATATTGTATTTTTGGTGTTTTTGGCCATATATTACACACAATATTTCATAATAACAGTGTGAAAACATTTTCATGTTGCTTTCACAAGTCTCTACAACATTTACACACCTTGATTTGAGTTTATAATAATTCCTAGAAGATCCTCTCAAGATCAATCAGAAAATATGGTGGAGAGTTTGTGACCTGCCATCTTCAGTTATTTATTACTCTGATAAATGTAAATAAATGTCAAATTAAATTTCCTTTTTTATATAATCGGTTTGTACTGCCATATACAGTATATACACAAGGGGTCTGAATACTCTACAAACACACTGTACATATTCACTTGATTGTTTTTGTATTTCAGGATTTGAAGCAGTTGCAGGTGAAATGGTGACCGATGACGATCGTGTTGGTCCTTTACTCAGCATCCCAGTGAGGAGCATCGACTGGCTTTTTGTGTTCAGTGTCACGTTTTTAGCTGTGTTCAGTTTGTATGCCATCCTGCGGACCGACAGCATCAGGCTGCTTATCCCTGGCCATGAACATGACCACCAGGATTAATTATTATTATTATTATTATTATTATTATTATTATTATTATTGTTCTGAGACTGGGTCAAATGGATATTTTAGAATAAATATTATACATTAAATCACAATAAAAACAATAAATTATTATGTTTGGTTTGTATTATTTTTATTATTTATTTTTGGTTTGCCTATTTGTTACGATTCTTATCAAATGACCGCCTGAGAGCGGAAATGAACTAAATCCCGTTCACATTGATGTTTTATTTCTTAAAGTACAGGACAGGAGCGGAAACGTGTACAGTGACGAGGGCAGTGACACAATCCGGGTACCTCGGGTTTGTCCCTGTATTTGTGTTTATGTTTATGTTTTGCGCAGGCAGAACAACGGACAGCCTGTGTGTGTGTGTGTGTGTGTGTGTGTGTGTGTGTGTGTGTGTGTGTGTGTGTGTGTGTGTGTGTGTGTGTGTGTGTGTAACGCTGCACGTGGGTCATGAGCTGGTTAATGTTTATGACTTTCTGCGCTGGAAGTCGGAGTGTTTTATCCAACCGCACAAACCTTTTACTGGCTGCTAAAATGGTAAGAATTCGTTTCCTTTGCGAGTTTTTATTTATCATACTTTTGTAAAAATCCCGGAATTGGAGCGAATTGTCCTTATTGGCTCTCTTATTTACGGGGGCTTAAAGATTTTAGCATTAACACTAACGCTCCGATGCGGGTGTTAAATACACGTTGGATCAAAACATTATTATTGCGTGATTCCGCCGTGCCATAATCACGTGACCAATGACGTTAAACACGTGACCTGAAAACATTCAATAGCAAAAATAGAAAAGCTCGTAGAAATATCGATGTTAAAGCGTCAGACTGTTGTGTTGAAAATAAAATATTTGTAGCACTGTTTTATGGTTGTTTTGTTTAGTTACATAACATTAAAACCTCCACTGTGCATTAATATCTGTACTTCCACCTGTTTCACCAGTAGATGTCACTAGGGTTCACTGTGTCCACTGCACTGAACTCCTTTACATTTTGTCATCATTACATTTAGTTAAACTCGGACTCTTGAATCTTGCAGGTAAAAATGTGGCCAAGGTCCCGTTCTGAGAGGGTTTCTAAAACGGCATTAAAAACACTTTTCCATAGTTAAGTTCCACCTGCTGGGGAAAAAACACACTATATTATAAACTGGTGTCGTGTAACGTTATGTACCAATAAACAGCAAGACAGGTGACAGACTGGTCTAATGAACAACGTTGAACATCTTCCATGTTTTTACGTTACTACGCCACTAGATGGCGCTCTTGTTTCCTGATTTATTTGTATGTGAAGTGAGAGGAGAGAAAAGCTTAGCACGTGCGTGCATGTTGTCGTGTTTGTTCAGAGTTAAAGTTTATATGATATGAACTAAATATAAATATGGAGGAATATGCTTTTGTGTTTCTTTTCTACACGAAGACATAACAGCTCGCACATTCACAGGAGTTAGGAAACGTTTTTATCCACAAGCTTCACGTAGTGCAAGAGAAATGGCTCAAAATCCCTTTGGCCACTTGTATTTGTTCCCAGGACACATTACCAATTGATGCAGTAATATTAATATACAGCAAAAGGGGTCTCTACACCAAACTCATTGTCTAAAACCAACCAACCTTTTCGTTGTCCGGTTCTATGTATTTCCACTGTATGTTTATTTTAATTTGTCATGTTATAGTGTGTTATAATCATCTGCATCAAAAGATGTTTTTTTTTTAATGTTATTTGTATACGTCCAACAGATGGTGCCAAAACACAGGCATGTTCATCAGATGAAAAACTGTTGTATATCTGTTTCTAGGTCTTGATTTAACCGTGTGTGTGTGTGTGTGTGTGTGTGTGTGTGTGTGTGTGTGTGTAGACCACAGACTCACATTGGCTAAGTGCAACAGAAAGAGAGCATGCGCTGATGGAGTTAAAGGCAACAGGATGGGTGGAGCTGGAGGAGCGAGACGCGCTGTATAAAGAGCTGCACTTCAAAACCTTTAATCAGGTTTAGTATCTCATTAACACACTCAGTAACACTGTGACTAACATTTACATTACAGTTACAGCATTTGGCAGATGCCCTTATCCAGAGCGACTTAAATTTTTATCTTTTTTTTTTTTGCAACTGAGTAATTGAGGGTTAAGGGCCTCACAACCTTCTGATTGGTAGTCTAACACCTTAACCACATGTTAATGCTGCATGTCTATCACTGTCTTTTTAACATTGCCACTATCTCATTAACTGATTGGCTCATTAATACTGTTTCAGCTGTACATTTCTCTTTGAAAATTTTTGAGAGTAGTTAAAACTTTTGGAATCAAGGCTACGAAATGTGGGCGTGTCAATGTTGAGATCCAAAGTGGGAGGAGTAATGATTTGTATTGCTAATCCAGAGATGAGTTCTGAGCTCAAACTCTGTTACTACACTTCCTCCTATCTGTGTGTGGATTAACTAAATCAAGAAACCCATCATGCCAACCCATCAAGTCACCCCCACTTGTGTGTGTGTGTGTGTGTGTGTGTGTGCGCATGCATGTGTGTTTGTCAGTCCTCATCAGTGTGACAGGGAGCAGACCCTAAATCAGCTGCAGTTGAGGTTTCCATCAGAATCATTTCTTTCAAAAACAATCCAATTGGTTAAAATGTTTCATCTGTCTATAAAAACCACAAACCATCCAGTTATCCATATGTTTCTCATCTCTGTCTCTCTCTCTTTTTTTGCCTCTGACAGTCGCTGACTCTTCTGTAGGTCTCTTTCTGTTTGTCTTTCTCTATCTGTCTCTCGGTCTATCTCTCTATCTATTTTTGGCTTTCTCTTTACTCCATGTTGTAGTAATTACAGATTTTTCCTCTTGGGTTTGTATAATGTTAAAGTACGTCATGTTTTTGGAGTTTTTTTTTTTTAAGTCAGCTAATCTGTTAGGATGTGCTTTCTATTAATCTACTAAAATGTTATTAAAGAGATGAGATTTCATTTGTCCAGACATTTATTTATTCTAATTGTCCTCTGTGGTCAGTTGAACTTAAGCATTTGAGGCTGTAGGTGTTAATGAGTGAGGAGATGTTTAGTTATTAATATAAGCTCTGTGATTGTAGAACTGTGAATCAGCTGGTTCTAAATGAAAGTGGAGTTTCAGCATGTTCCTTTGCATCTTCAGGAGGGTTTTTTCTATACAGTGTTCTAAATAAGTGTTTTAATTGGATGATGGCATTTAACAACTAAGTACTTTATAAAAAGATTTAATTATAATCTGAAACACAAACATTTTTGCAATTTTTAAACATTGAAAAAGTTTGATTGTTAATTCATTCTGTTCATTAACAGATGTGATGTTTTTTGTAATCTGGGCACCCTAAAATGTTCCTAGAAGATCCTGAGTGTGGTTTTGGTTTTATTAATATTAATGTACAGTTTTCCTTTAGAAGGGCAATGTTCTGGTGCAGGTCATATTCTGTCGTAACACAGCAGAAACAAGCCGATATTTATGTTTAAATATTGTCTATAAATTACAACCTTTATGGACTTCACACCTTCAATTTGTGTGTTTGTGTGTGTGTGTGTGTGTGTGTGTGTGTGTGTGTGTGTGTGAGCGAGCATGGTTGTGTTCCAGATTTCACTTCATGACAGTCAGTGTGTAATCTCCCTCACTGCCTGTCAGAGTGGCTGGAAGTTGTGTGTTGCGTGGTGTGTGTGTGTGTGTGTGTGTGTGTAGGGGGGGGGTTCTAATGGCTCGGACCATGTGCCAGTGGTTCTGATTATTGGAGGCCCTGCAGTGTGTCACATAAGATTAGTGGCTGTGTGACAGACAGAGTGTGCAGGGGGAGTGCACATAATGACACACAGTGAGAGGAAACAAAGAGTCACCCAACCAAACGCTCCTTGACCTCTCAGACTCTGTGTTGGACGAAATTGTCTTAGTGCTCTGTCCATCTACTGTGTGTGTGTGTGTGTGTGTGTGTGTGTGTGTGTGTGTGTGTGTGTGTGTGTGTGTGTGTGTGAACGAAAGAGAGAGAGCATGAGACAAAATAAAAATAAGTGTTTGCCAAAGTTTAAAAACACCAAGGCATACAATTAAATTCAAAACACTTACATTTTATTTGTATAGTGCTTTTAACAATGGACATTATTGCAAAGCAGATTTCCAAGAATATAAAATAAAAATGTTCTAAAAATGCATTATTTGGTTTATTTTAGAGCGGTGAAAATGGAGATCATAGCCGACCATAGCAGATTTTGTCATTTGTAATGTCTGAGTGTTTTGAATTCACTTTAGTGAGGAATGAAACAGCTGGGATTCTAAAGTAAAACTAAATGTATGAAGTTATTAAGTTAAATTGAAGCTCTATGCATTACAGGGTTAAAGTTACGCTCTGCTGCACCAGTTCGTTTCACACTTTATCCTGCAAATTTGATGTGAATGAATGTAGGAAACATTTTGGACAACAATCAGCCGCTGCGGTGATTTAATAATGGCCCAATGTTCCTAACGAGAGCTGAGAAAAAGCAGGCCGTCGCACCCTCGGCTCACGTTGCAGGAATCTGACAATTATGTTAAACTGATTGCAAGGTGGTTTGTACTCTGATACCCAACCTGATCACCGAGTTGCTGATCGTGTTACATCATGTGTTGGAAAATTGGTTACAACACACTAAAGACTTGAAGCAATTTCCTGCCACAAGTGGCCGTGCGTTTGTCCGTCAGTACGGCCATGACGGCGTGCGGTGTACAATGGTCTTTCAGTGGTCTAATTATCTGCGGAAGCATTTAGGGGCTTAATTGAGATTGCAGCGGGAAATTGCTCTGAAATAGTCGGCACAGTGAACACAGCAACACAGCACACCGAGGATCCCGGCCTCTTTAAGGTAATTAGAATACACATAATCGCTCAGAATGGCCTCTGATTGATGTGTGTGTGTGTATGTGTGTGTCTGTGTGTGTGTGTGTGTGTGTGTGTGTGTGTGTGTGTGTGTGTGTGTGTGTGTGTGTACATCGCACTCACTACATCACCTGCTGTATGTTCACTTTGTTCTGTGTTATCTGTACAAAGGGCCTCAAGCTGGAACCCCAGGATTTTTAGTTGGATTTTCTGACTAATATAATTCTCTCCTAAAGAATGTTACTGTACCAGTCATTATCAAGCCTTATATTTAGTCTCAGTCTTGTATCGTTTTTGGTTTTCATGTTTTTGCTAATTTTCTGTTTATTGTACCTTGCCAGACCATTGCCAGTTCTCTGACCTTCTTTTTGTCCAATGTCTTGGATCTGTCTGCAAGCTCGGTTAAAAAAAAAACAGCTAATCGAGAGTAACACTCTCTCTTACTGCTCAGGTAACCAATATGAACCTGAGTATAGGGGCGCTGTAGTCCGGATTTTATGTTTCTGCCAATATTTCTTGAACCCTGAAACCTCAACAAGTCAAGTAGCATTTTCACATATTCTTTGCCACCCACTTAGGGCTGTTTCATGATCAAACTAAATTAAACATGCTACAGGCATGTCAGGCCAAACTAATGAGCTGAGTATGATCACAGTGTCACTGCCAATTTCTGTCTGAGTTAAAGATTAAATTGTGTAATAATAAGAAACTGTAATGATAGGAATGTTGTAATTATGGGTTGTGGAAAAAGAAATAAATTCTGTGCCTTAATTATGTTATTTTTTATTGTTCTCTGTTGTTTTAGAATGTGTTGTAATAAAGTGCTAAAAATAATACAATGCTCAGAGTCATAACGTGCTGTGAGTAATAATGCTTTCAGCATAATAATTCATTGGGATGTGTGCACTGTTTGTCTTACTGCAGGCGTTTGGATTCATGTCTCGAGTGGCTCTGCAGGCAGAGAAGATGAACCATCATCCGGAGTGGTTCAATGTTTATAATAAGGTAATAACTTCCACTGAGCGCAGCTCTGTCACCCCACTGAAGGCGTTTATAAAGTCTCAGTCAGTGTTTAACATGAACGAGGTATGAGCTGAGCCGAGAGGCCCCACGCACCACTGCCAAGCTTTGTGTGTCCGTGCTAACGCTGCTAGCTTGCGTTTCACACCAGAACGATGAGAAACTTATAAGGTCCTGTATTTTATGGTGTGTTTGTGTGGGAATGTGTGTGGGAATAAAGTAGCCATGGTTTTGGACAAACACTCCTTGAGATCCACCTGAAGCATCTGTGTTAGCGACAGTGCTTCTGCTGCTCTGTGAGGAATTCCACCATTAATCCTCTCTTTATGAAAGGCTCCAGGCTCTCGCTCTGCTACTTTCCATTGAGTGTGTGTGAGTGTATTTTCCCTCAAAGTGGAATCTCTTATTTTTTTAGGTCCAGATCACGTTAACAACACATGATTGTGGAGGCCTGTCAAAGAAAGACATCCGTCTCGCCAAATTCATTGATAAAGTCACTCTGAAGATGTAGTGCTGTAAAATCGTGTCACATCAATGGACTCTTGCTGAGGTCTGGACTGATCTGGGACTTGACAGAAACACTTTGGTTTAAAAAGTTCTTTAGTTACTGGAAACAAATGTATAAATAAATAAAGACTCTGAGTATCGGTGTTATTGTCATTATTTAATTATTAATAAAAACAACAACTCAATGACACAATTAGACAGTAAAGAGAACCTAAGATAATAGACAGTACAATAACAGTACAAGATGACAGATCGTGATGTATTTGTGTGTGTGAGATAGTTGGATGTGGACCGGATGTTTGTGATCAGTGTCCAGTGAATCGGTGAAGAATGCTGCTTATATTGGCCAATTGCAACGTTACAGAAAAACCTTGGACACGGCTGAGTTGTAGCATGTCTCAGGCTGCAGGAAAATGGAGGCATTTGGAAGTCAGCTAGCATTACAACTGTCCTGACACCATTAAACTCGGTGTGGTTACGAAGACACGATGCTTTAGGAATTCACCACTACAGGTAACCTCATCACTACAGTCGCTTCAAACTTGAGTATATTGAGCTGATTGTTTGGGGTATTAGAACTTCACAGTATTTTTCCTTTCTGTAGGAAAGTATGTGATCCACTGGAAGTGTTAGAGGGGATGTTCAGCTGGATGGGATTTGCTGTGGTGTAGCTCAGGATTGTGTTAATAACAGTGATCGATGCAGATGTACTCAACATTCTTAGTTGTTATTATTGATGAAAATAACTCCGTATTTCTGATGCTGTTCAAGACACTGAAAATAAGCTGTGTTTATAAATGTGTGTGTGTGTGTGTGTGTGTGTGTGTGTGTGTGTGTGTGTGTGTGTGTGTGTGTGTGTGTGCGCCTGCTGGGGGATCGGGCAGAATTTGTGTAATATGAGCACAAATCTAATTATTTATGTCTTAAACTTCTAAATTGTGGCAGAAACCATAAAAAAAAAACACAGCCACAATGAGCTCATCACAGCGGAAAATGAAACACACATAAATATAAATGCTCGCTGCCATAAAAGAACATTCTGACAGCACATGCTTATTTTCATCTTTGACAAAATTGGAAAAAGAACAAAACAAGAATTGTGTATTCTGATTAAAGTCCCATTTGTCTCTGTTTTGATTTATGGACTTTTTAAATCTAATGACAAGACATCTAGTGATCCAGGAGAAAGCAAATGATGACACTAGCTTTAAAGATAAGATGAAACAACTGATAGGTGATGTTGAGAGAGGGAGAGAGAGGTAGCGATGTGTTTTAGCAGTATTCATTATATTTAAGTTTGTGTTTCAGAATATTGTACACAGAAGAGTAACCAGTTAGGTAGCAGTTAGCATATGAGCTAACACTGTATGACCACTGTAAAGTCTGATAAGGGCTCAGGATTAGTGGTCAAAACATTAAATTAATAATTGTACACACACACACACACACACACACACACACACAGAGTTCAGATTTATTGACACTGAAAGCCTGTATTGAGATTCACTATGTGTACAGATTAACTGATACACTCTACATTATTTGCTCTAATCATTCAATTATATCTATAAATTTCGAGTAATAAAAATGAATATTTAATGCAGTTTGTGCATTCTGTGACAAACTCCACATTTTCATCTTCTGGTAAAATACTGAGTTAAATAAACACAAAAATTCATCAATAAATTGAATGTTCAGATATATCTTTGTGTGTGTGTGTGTGTGTGTGTGTGTGTGTGTGTGTGTGTGTGTGTGTGTGTGTTTTAGTAGATACTACAGCTTGTAGTACCTAATGCATTAGCATTTAGTATTTACTATGTTGTAATGTGTTTTGAGTGTTGAGTATGTATAGTTTAAATTAATGTATTACTTTTGTTTATTACTTGTATTTATGTAGATTATAAGTATACATATTATATACAAGTATACAATTGTTATCTACTGTGTTTGTTCCATGCATATAATGAAAACATTTTGTCATCAGACATTAAACCATGCAAATTGTATTTTAATCTCCCGGCACCAGAAGCAATGCTAATAGCTGATTGGCAGATGATCTGGTCTCCATCAGAATGACTCAATGACCATCTTATTGCTAGGTGTTATGTAGTCTCCATATTTATGCTTAAACTGACTTACACACTCCACTGTGAAAAATAATACATGAATAATTCATGAATACATTAAATTTGATAAAATATGATCAAAATTTAAAGAATATTTTTATAAACATGCACTGGATTCTCACCTACACAGAGAGTATGTAACCACTGTTATTTTTACAAGTCAATTTACACTGTATGTTTATTTCTCTCTCTCTCTCTCTCTCTCTCTCTCTCTCTCTCTCTCTCTCTCTCTCTCTCTCTCTCTCTCTCTGTGTGTGTGTGTGTGTGTGTGTGTGTGTGTGTGTGTGTGTGTGTGTGTGTGTGTTTTATGATTTCCTACAGAAACATGGACTGTGATATTTTTAACACGACCCTGTTTTAAGCACAACTTAGCATAACCTGAGATAGTAACGGGATAATGAGTTCAGATTTGAGTGACATACACACACACACACACACACACACACACACACACACACACACACACACACACACATTATATTCTGGCTTCATTAATATTAACCTTACTCTAAATTCCTAAATTTGGAAGCTCTTTACTGATTTATTTTAAGTGTAATTGCTACATACTGAAATGATGTTAATAGAGATTCCGTTCCAGGAGAAAACACAGATTATTTCAGTTCAGGTTAAATAAACAGTTTAATCGGAGGTGTTATTAGCCTTACATAGACTACTGAGTCATTAATGCTGATATGCAGTGAATAAAACCACGATAAGGTGATAAAGTGAAGGAGCTGCTACTCGTGCGCTCTTTTAATGAATCACAAGAACAAATGAAGCTACTGATTTATAGGCCACCGTTAAACTATTTTTATTATTATTTATTTAAGTTATTTTTGTTATTTCAAAAAACACTTCTTTATATTAATGGCGAATGTTTACCAAAACAGATTATTAGTTATCTGTAATAACTTTTGGTATATTTGCCCTCAAAATGAAAATCTTGTGCCTCAATACAGTTAGAGAAAATCTGAAACTTTTTCCAGTGAGTGATATTTCAGGTTATTGTATAAAACTGTATAAAATGTATAGTGACATTTTAGTTCAGGATGCAGTTATTTAGGCATGAGTGTTTTTCTCATCCCACGAAGGTTAGTTTGGGAAATACAACGTTGTGTAGAAATTGTGTTGTGAGTATTTAAGATCATTAGAGTGCTTAATTAGTAGGGAATAATTTGTCTATCTTAGGCTAAAGAGCATATTTCTTAGTGACAATTTTTTTAAAATGATCATTTGTAACCATTATTTATGTTTTATTTTCCATAAACACGTGAGAACAATTTTCAATCCATATCTCATTACAGAGTTGTTTAACCTACAATTCTTCTTTACATTTCTGTACAAAACAAGTCACAAACATGCGGTTTATATCGGATCAGTCAAATAAACAACGATGGCACAAAAATAATAAAAAAAATAAAATAAAAACAGACTGAGCTTTAAAAAGCAGGCGAAGCTACATAACGGAGAGAGAAATAGATTAGAGTTTATATACACTCCACTAAAGCAGTCTGATTAAATGGCCCGAAAATGGCAGGATTTTTTATTAAAAGCAAAAAAAAAAGTTTTTTTGTTCAATACATTAAACTATTTACAGAGTTGCAATGTAACATCTTCACTTTAAAATCCAGCTCGTGGATTTGAATAGTCTTTGTGCAAGTTCAGGTAAACAGGAGAGTTGCAAAAATCCATCCGAGTAACACAAGCAAAAAATTCAACAATAACAGCGGATCCAGTTTTGGGGTTTTTTGGAGTTTTTTTTTTTTTTCTACTCTTTACTTCTCAGTTAATCCGTTAGCTGTTGTACTGGCACGCGGATCCTCCGTATCCGAAACCGGGATGCTGCTTGGGTTTGAGTCTGAGGGTTGCTAGGCCGGAGCTGCACGTGTCCCGGTAGACTCCGTACGGTGCCGGGGGCGGTGCCCCGTACGGGCACGCGGAGGAGCTCATGGCAGAATTGATAGAGGAGCCGCCGAGGCCGTTCAAATTGCTGATGCTGTTCATGCTTGAGGCCATGCTCATGCTCATGCTCATGGAGGAAATGGAACTCGGGGACGAGAGCACGGGCTGTGACGCTAACGGGCTCATGGAGTTAAAGAACGGAAAATTTTTGGGCGCGAGTCCCTTGTTGGTCCAGTTGTTATAGCTGTAGGTCGGGTACATGTCCTCATAGGGCTGCACGAGGCCACCGAACTGCGGAAGATAACCGTTTTTACACAAATCCATCTGCTGATTCCGCTCGCGCTTCCGCCACTTCGCCCGTCGGTTCTTAAACCAGACCTGAGACATAATTAAATTAATAATAATAATAATAATAATAATAATAATAATAATAATAATAATAATAATAATAATAATAATAATAATAATGATACATCATACGTATATTTATACAGCAGCATGCGCTTCGAAAAATTCTAGAAAATAACCTACAGCGTTGTTTTAAACATGAGTGGAAAATAAATTCAAATCAAATTTATCAAAATCATTTTTCATTATTAAACAAATAAAAAGTTCTTGTAAAATAATTAAAAGTAATACAAATATAATATAGAATTATATAACGATAACACAAATAAAATACTAAGCATTAAATATAAAGCAGCAGTAAAAAGAAAGCAACCAAAATTAAAATAGGCCTTTTTTTGTTGTTGTAAAAGTAAAAAAAAAAAAAAAAACAGACAGCAAATATAAATTGTTTGGAATCATAATTATAACGCTCTATTATAAATACAATAAAACCACAATTTTGTTAGATTTATTTTACAGTGAACATTCCTTTTGTAATATTATGTAGACCTAGGGTTATTTATGTATTATATTGGCATATATTAAAACAAAATGTATAATAACCAAAAATTATGCAATGTTATTATACTAACGTGAATATTGGAGTTCAGAGCTATGCAACTTTGACTAAGTCAAAGTTAATTGTTGAAAATATATAAATGCTTAATATTTTTAAGTTTTACTTTAATGTTTTTTTTAAAACAAAGTTTAAAAAATAATCTTATACAATTTGATCACATCTACATTCATATACGTTTGTTTGAATTATTTTTCTTTATTTTTTTACCGATCCTGACTGGGTAAAAATGGGATTTTTTCCTCAAAAATCGCAGCTTGTTTCCTGTAGCATTTCAAATACTTAATAATTGTGTATAATACAAACGTTTGCACGCGCTTTTGAGTTGCTGGAATTCGTATGGTCAAATCAGGTATTATACTGAATTTAAGTGGTATTAATATAAATAATAATATGATCATATTCAGATTGCATTTTTGTCTTAAATATGTATTTTTTCTTTTCGGCACATAGAAATAATTTTATTAAGGTTTTTTGACGTATGATTGAAGACTAAAGTTCACATATTTAATATAGACATGTAAATATGTGCGTATTAAAGTTTTGCCCATTTTTTATTTTTTTCTCATCTATCTATCTATCTATCTATCTATCTATCTATCTATCTATCTATCTATCTATCTATCTATCTATCTATCTCTCTCTATATATATATATATATATATATATATAAGTTCTTTCCCTTACCCGGACTCGCGCCTCGGTCAGATTGGTCCACACTGCGATCTCCTCGCGCGTGCTCATGTCCGGGTACCGGTTACGCTGAAACGTAGCCTCGAGCTCCTGCAGCTGCTGGCTCGTGAAGTGTGTCCGCTGCCGCCGCTGCTTCTTCTTCTTCGGATCGTCCGGGTTTCCGTCCTCAGTGCGCTGCTCAACAATTCGTTCTTTCTCTGCGGAATTTATTAACAATTCACTCAGTTTAGCGGGTAAACAATTATAAACACCTTTTTTACATTTTAGATATTTATACACACTTAAAAGGATTTCTGAGTGTGATAAATACAACCCATACACATAATTTAAATATTACTTAAGTAAA
>NC_062538.1:22819318-22824318 GCF_022655615.1 Tachysurus fulvidraco
TTAGACATTTTTACAGCATGCAGCGATATCAGACTTAGGGGGGAAGTGGAGATCGGGGATTTGAGACGCCACCCCATAAGCCATGTACCAGCATCTCATACAACTGGACATGTTTTATTCCTGTGTGAGACTCAAGCAGAGCCCTGTGTGTGTGTGTGTGTGTGTGTGTGTGTGTGTGTGTGTGTGTGTGTGTGTGTGTGTGTGTGTGTGTGTGTGTGTGTGTGTGTGTATACTGAAGCAGTGGTGACTGAGCCAACAATAATGATTAGAAGTCAATTTCTGGAATTTCAGAATAATTGGAACAGTGTGTGGGGATCAGGGCGCTCACCTCAGCTGAGTCAAGAGCTGGAAAACTTTATGTGAGCGGAAAATATGTCCTTCCACATATACAATTTTACACACACACACACACACACACACACACACACACACACACACACACACACACACACACACACACACACACACCAACCAAGGTTTATTGGTCTGGAGTTTCCTCTCTTGAAGTGTTCAGGCAGCTGTACTAGTGAGACAGGGTCATTATCTGCTGCCATAATAATAATAATAATAATAATAATAATAATAATAATAATAATAATAATAATAATAATAATAATAATAATAATAATACATGTTGCTCTTATTATTATATATCATATAATGATCTTTATATATCATCATTTATATATCATTATTACATTAATGAATTATATTATCGTTACATTATATTAATGAATATGCTCTTGTTCCTGTTGTGACAGCGTGATTCTTGTCCAGATGTCCATGTGGGTTTGAGATGTCCTGAAATGTCCAGTTTCCCCCCAACTATCTAAAAACATGCCAGCAGGTGGACTGGCTGAATAAGTGTGTGATGAATGCTGTTTTTTCTCCTCCCATGTGTTCCTGGGATTGAAAAAGTATTAATCAAAAAAATGGATAAATAATAAAAATACAATTATGAGTCTTGTTAATGTTAAACAATACTGATAATAAATTATATTTAAGTCATCCGATGATTAATGCACACTGTATATAATGTTTATTGTTTGTGTGTGTGTGTGTTTAAGCATGGCTACATGCGTGAACTGATACATTAGTGTTGTATTAGTGTATTATTGTGTTTATTCATGTGAATTATATGTGTGTATACAACACTTTGGGTATACTGATGATTTAATGTTGTTACATCAACTACTCCTCCAGGCACTATTGCCTAGCAACAGTAACAACATCCCCAAAACACTTTAATGCAATTAATTTTCTACATACAAGTGGGACAGAGTGTGTACAGGCATTGTGTGTGTGTGTGTGTGTGTGTGTGTGTGTGTGTGTGTGTGTGTGTGTGTGTGTGTGTGTGTGTGTGTGTGTGTGTGTGTGTGTGTGTGTGTGTGTGTGTGTGTATAAACAGTGGAGATGCATTGAGGAGCAGAACCAGTAGAATAATCAGTCAGGGTTTAACACACAGCTGACATCAGGCTGAAGTGTGCACCTGCAGGTAAACACTGATTCTCATTCATCATGATGAGCTTGTCACTGAGCCATAACGAGCATGTGTAACTCCAGTCTGACAGATTAACAAGGCTTTATAACACCCTCACAGTGCACAGTATCTCCTCCTCCCACGGAATATTTTATCAACACTTAGCAGGAGGTAATAAGGCACAATGAAAAGTGTACAAAGTATATCTGTGTGTGTGTGTGTGTGTGTGTGTGTGTGTGTGTGTGTGTGTGTGTGTGTGTGTGTGTGTGTGTGTGTGTGTGTGTGTGTGTGTGTGTGTGTTTTGATTTTATATAGACTCTAATTATCTAGTCATCTCATTAATAATTAATATTTATATGTGTTCATATTTAAAGACACTTTCTGTGCACATTTAGTGCTGTCCTGTCTTACTTCTTTCATGAGAGATAAAGGTGAGATTTTGCGGCTATTTGGGCACAAACTGGGTGAGAGACACATGTGAGGGACACAGGTGAGGGACACAGGTGAGGGACACAGGTGAGAGACACAGGAGAAAGACACAGGTGAGGGACACAGGTGAGAGATACAGGTGAGGGACACAGGAGAAAGACAGATGAGAGACACAGGAGAAAGACACAGGTGAGAGACACATGTGAGAGACACATGTGAGGGACACAGGTGAGGGACACAGGTGAGGGACACAGGTGAGAGACACATGTGAGAGACACATGTGAGGGACACAGGTGAGGGACACAGGTGAGAGACACAGGAGAAAGACACAGGTGAGGGACACAGGTGAGAGATACAGGTGAGGGACACAGGAGAAAGACAGGTGAGAGACACAGGTGAGAGACACAGGAGAAAGACACAGGTGAGGGACACAGGTGAGAGACACATGTGAGAGACACATATGAGGGACATAGGTGAGGTACACAGGTGAGGTACACAGGTGAGAGACACAGGTGAGAGACACAGGAGAAAGACATAGGTGAGGGACACAGGTGAGAGACACAGGTGAGGGACACAGGACAAAGACAGGTGAGAGACACAGGAGAAAGACACAGGTGAGGGACACAGGTGAGAGACACATGTGAGAGACACAGAAGAAAAACACAGGTGAGAGACACAGGTGAGGGACACAGGTGAGGGACACAGGTGAGAGACACAGGTGAGGGACACAGGTGAGGGACACAGGTGAGGGACACAGGTGGTATGGATAACCAAACTATGTACAGAATCGTTCTGTGTCCTTACAGGTTGACACATTACACACTTCATTATACGTTATACACTAAACCTTTTAATATTTCTTAATCTTTAAACACACACACACACACACACACACACACACACACACACACACACACACACACACACACACACACACACACACACACACACACACACACACACACACACACACACACACACACACAGACAAACCTCCAGCACTCCTTCTTTGTAAAGTGAATATTTCAGGCTGAAAGAGAACATTTACATTTGGGGAATTGTGACCTTTTTCCTTTGTACATATATATTGTAACGCATCTTTCAGCACACACACACACACACACACACACACACACACACACACACACACACACACACACACACACACACACACACGCCTCTAGGATGACAGACAGTCTATTCCTCTCAGTTTGAAGAGGAAAGTGATAAAGCAGGTCGAACCTGACGAGCAGAGAGTTAGTCACATGAAGCTGTCTGTCCTGCATCAGCCTGACATTTGTGACAATCCTCCTTCCTGTCAGCTTTACACAGCCAGGCTGTTACACACACCAATATATATCAGGCTCCACCAGAAAAATAAGGAAGCTGAACAAGTTTAAATGAAACTTTTTTTACATTTACATTTTTTAAAATAAACTTAAAGTTTGTTGGACATCATGTATTGGCTGAGGCTAAAGATTTAGCTAGCTAGCATGTAGCTAATAAGGGTTCAGAGCAGAACGTGAGCAAATGGAACTGAGACAGAATCATACAGAGAAGACATATATATAACATTCTCAGATTGTTATGTGCAACCTGCTTCTGATGAGCATTATTGGAATATCGAAGATAATCTAAACATGATTACTGAAATGAATATTCACTGTTTTGACTTTGGGTGAAAACAAATACATGACGTGCCAATCAGCACAGAGCAGATGTTATGAAGGTGCAGGTTTGACATGTCGTTACACACCGCAGACCTCCAACAGCGTCCCAGCTTCATCCCTTATAATCCCTCTGTTCAGACCTTCAGTAAATTATGAGCTGATTCTTTAGAGTGAGTGTGAGTCAGCACACACACACACACACACACACACACACACACACACACACACGGACACACACGCACACGCACACACACAGAGCTCTATCTTGACTGTGAGCTGTTATGACATTTTTGGATTATCAAATCTCAAAACTTTTCTCCAGTCACTTGCCCGTTTGGCAGTTTTTATTTTTTATTCATGAGCTGCTCGATGTTTCTTCCACTGATTGTCTCTAAGTCCTGATTCAAAGGCAGTTGTTTAGTTTACGCTAGTGTATGGGAGATGTTCTGTGTAAGAGATGTTTCACACTGCAACAGGAAACACAATTCTTTTATTATTGTTTATCTCTGAAGGCGTCTCATTGCTGTGTAAATGAAGGCTGTGTGTGTGTGTGTGTGTGTGAGAGAGAGAGAGAGAGAGAGAGAGAGAGAGAGAGAGAGAGAGAGAGAGAGAGAGAGAGAACCAGAAAACACCTCCACACTACTATGTGAAGAGGCACTATGGGGAGAGTAGTGTTCCGCACACGCACACACACACGCACACACACACACACACACACACACACACACACACACACACACACACACACACACACACACACACACACACACAGCCTTCATTTACACAGCAATGAGACGCCTTCAGAGATAAACACAGTATTTCTCAGTGTGTGTGTGAGTTTTTATTGGACAGAACAATTACAGTGAGAGTGTGAAGTTTATACACTCAGGGATTAACTTAAAACTGTGTGTGTGTGTGTGTGTGTGTGTGTGTGTGTGTGTGTGTGTGTGTGTGTGTGTGTGTGTGTGTGTGTGTAGCTGTCACATTCAGTTTGATTGATGGATAATGAAGGACCACAGGAACCCGATGTGATTGACCCAGATGTTGTATCAGAATTGCGTTTGTTATTCAGACGTTTTCTCTCTGGGATTTCAAATAAATATACATGAGAGGTTCAGGTGGATCTGTGCAGCCAATTTACACACAGAGGTGAAGAAAAATCCCTAACAAGTCTGAGTGTTTAATGAGCCACTACGTTTGTCACCTCCACCTCCTGCACAAATCCCTCCGTATTTTATCCCCATGGGTTTGTGAGTCCGCAGCAATGAGAAATATTCCATCTTCATCCTTTACATTCTCCACTCAGGATCCATGCTGCTGTCCTCAGCTCACCCCCTAATACAGCTTCCTGCTGTACACATACAGGATACAGGACTTTTATTGCAGGTATTATTGTTAATTCATCATCATTAATAATATTT
>NC_062538.1:22834318-22836818 GCF_022655615.1 Tachysurus fulvidraco
ATAAAATTGGATGAACAAAAGACATCGTAGAAATAATTTTTTAAATAATTATATAATTTCTTAGTTTTCATTTGATGTGTTAAACTGGTGTGTTGGGTTTTTGGATTATTTCTTATGTGGCCACATTTTCACTAGCTTCAGTGATTAGATTAGAAATAAGAGTAAAAGACCTCGGTGTGATTATTGATACCGGTCTCTCATCTGAAGCTCACATTAATAATATTATAAGTGTCGCCTTCTTTATCTCAGTAATATTACTAAGATCAGAAATATGATGTCATGACATGATGCAGAAACACTAGGTCATGTATTTATTACCTCTAGGTTGGATTATTGTAATACTTTACTGTCTGGATGTTCAGTAGGAGCAGAAACAAGCTCCAGTTAGTCCAGAACACAGCAGCTAGAGTCCTAACTAGAACCAGGGGATATGAACACATCACCTCTATCTTATCCTCACTGTATTGGCTTACAGTCAAGTTTCACATTCATTATAAAACACTATTATTAACCTATAAAGCACTTAATGGTCACACGCCACAGCACTGAGAGATCTTTTGGTTTTTTATGATCCGTCACACCTACATCGATCTAATGGTGCAGGATATTTGGTATTACCTCAGGTACAAAAGTCTCCAGCAGGGGGCAGAGCTTTTCTTACAGAGCCCTAAAGTTATGGAAAAGACTTCCAATTAGTGTTCAGGACTCAGTGTTTAAGTCCAGGCTGAAAACACATTTAATTAGTTTAGATGTTTATGAATAGCTTTTCCCAGGTAAAGGAGCAGATCTGGAGGGTTCATGGTCACAGAGTGTTTGGTGAACTGGGATGTCTGGATGTTGTCTCCTTACCACCATCACAAGTCACTCAGGTCTACAGACTGTGGAGCGGTGGGACGCTTTACATCCCAGGAAGTCCTCATGTCTGTGTCACCTTCTGGGTCTAGACTTTTAGATATGATGTCATAGCTAGTGATGATGGAGCTCCTGTCGCACTTTACACATAGTGTACATTGTCCATAACCTGATTACAATCATACCTTACAATTTTCTCTCTCTCTGTCTCTCTCTCTGTCTCTCTCTCTCTCTCTGTTGAGATATATATGTCACTCACTATATATGCCAGCTCCCACTGTTCAGAGTTCCTAGTCTAATCATCTCTTCTTACGGAGATACTTCGTCAGTTCTGATGTTCTGCCCCTGGTTGGAATCTTGTCGCCGGTTGTCATCCTTCCAAGGATTGATCTTCATGGTCAGCCAGTGACTCATGGGATTGTTGGATGGAGCCGCACGTCATGCCTTCTTTAAACCAATGTTGTGTCAGTCAGCTGTATGGTCTGGTCTTTATCAGCAATTATTTAAAGACTTAGACAGGAAGGAATTAGTGTTGGTCTGTGGTGAACATATCACATCATCTCAGGGAGCTTTTCCTTGCTGCTGTCATGTCCGGCTTGATCATTAGGGATAGTGACAGATATACAGTATTTAAATTTTGTAATTAATTTTAAACTTTAAATATTTATATTCCAATATTTATTCTTTTCTTCTTCTTCTTCTTCTTCTTCTTATTATTATTATTATTATTATTATTATTATTATTATTATTATATTTATTTATTTTTTCTCTCTCAATGTTTAATTATTAAAAGCGCTATACAAATAAATTTGAATTTGAATTGCAGTCATTAGTCGACCGAGCTGAAGTAGTCCAGTCTTGAAAGGACAAAAGAGTGAAAAAACATCTGAGCAGCCTGTGTGGACAGAAATGGCTGCATCCTTCTGATCCAGACCTGTGGATGAATCACCTGATGATCAGCAGTTCAGTTTTCCTGAGATTGAGTTTTAGCTGATGAGCCCTTATCCATGATGATATGTCTGCCAGAAATGCTGAGATCTGAACAGACGCTGTGGAATCTGATGGAGGGAGAAGAAGATAAGTTGAGTATCATCAGCAGAGTAGTGGTTGGTGGAAGGTGGTAGTGTGAGGAAATAACTTCACCAAGAGAGTCAGTATGCAGGGAGAAAAGGAGCAGACCGAGTACTGAGCCCTGTGGGACACCAGTGGAGAGTCTGCGTGGAGCAGATGATGATCCGCTCCATTTTATCTGATAACCTTCCAGGTAGGAAGCAAAATATTCCCATGCTGCATCACAAATTCCAAGACCCCTGAGGGTGGACAAGACAGACCACGGAGGAAGTTCCAGTTGTCACTTGTGTTATAGCAGATATTAACAGTCATTCTCTCGACAGAAGTTCAATCATGTTGTGAGTTTATAATCCATTATATGGAAAGACACACTTCAGTATTCTCAGATTAAATGTGTTTCAGATTGTTTTTGGCCACACGTTTCCTCACACTGTGTGGTTTAGTTTAGTCGTGTTCTGACTCTCTGAGCGAGAAACCTGCAGTAAAGCGATATGGCTGTGATCAGACAGGACACACTCAGTGGACAATGTGTGTGTATGTGTGTGTGTTTGAGGATCAGACTAAGCATATTGTCTG
>NC_062538.1:22844318-22851818 GCF_022655615.1 Tachysurus fulvidraco
CCATGCTGTCATTACCAGAGTGTTGATGTGACATGAAATGACCGTGACAGATCCTGCAAGATGTGAACACCAAGGTACTGGAAACTGTTCACTCTCTCCACTGGGGTCCCGTTGATCGTTAGCGGTTGGTATTTCCTCTCCTGCTTCATGCTGAAGTCCACTATGAGCTGCTTCGTTTTGCTGGTGTTAAGGAGATTGCTCGCCTGGCACCATGTCTCCAGACTCTTAATCTCCTGTAATTGGGCCGCCTTGTCGTTGTTGGAGCAGGACTTTTGGAGTTGTTGGAGCAGACTTTTGGATTTGTGATGTTCTGATTAATAAAAAAGAGAGAAACAAATCAAAAGGTTTCTTATGTTGTTTTCTATAATGTGATGTATTTATCCTATATATATATAATGTGAGTCGATTAACCTCATATTTAATGGAATGAGGAGAAAAGGCCTGAAAATATTATTATATTATCATATCATGCTGACATCATCGATCTCAGTTAGTTACTCAATTTACATTTAGAACAAAGTTTTCATTCAAAGAACTTCAGGATGTCAGATGACTGGATGTTAATCACAGGGTGAGATTTTATTAAACCATCTGTCACATAACATGTTTATGTATTTTACAGTTATACATGTGAGTGATCACGTCAGGGACAGGATCAGAAAGGAGAATTAAAGATGTTTCTTTGTCACTGACACAAAATTGTGTATCACACACTTTACAAATGCCCACCAAAATGTACCATCTACACCCCCCCCCAACCCCCCACACACTGCTTTAGACCACATGTATTACTCTCCTTACCTTTTGTTGCACAGTCTTCATGTGTGTGTGTTTTGGTAAATCAGAATAAAAATAATATGAATGTAAACAATTAAAAATTTTTTAAAGGTTTCTAATATTGCAGAAGAAATAACTTGTTTATTTGTTAAGAATTGTGCACAAATCAGAAGATCGCAAGTGTTTCATTCATTTGTGTGTGTGTGTGTGTGTGTGTGTGTGTGTGTGTGTGTGTGAGGGAGACAGAGAGAGATAATGTGTACAGAGATATGAAAACACAAACACACTCCTCCATCATCTCAACATAAAAGAAACTCAGTAAACATCTAAACGTCCCAAATAAAGTCATGACTGCCGTATTATAATGTGTGTAAAATAATGGTAGTGATTTATACTCATTCGGCAGGTTTAATTATCTAATAAGTCATTAATTATCTAACAGACAAATCAGCAGAGAGGGAGCTCCACACACACAAAGTAAAAGTCATTCATTACATTTTCCTGTGAAACAATCAGCATGACATTTAATTCAGTGGTGCAGGAAAACATCAGGAATTTTATTCTATCTGCATTTTTGTTTTAAAAATGTTTACAACCAGAAAGAACTGAACATGTTTCAGCTTGGAGAGATCACATGACATCAGTATACCTGCCACTCTGATGTGGAGACCTGTGTATAAAAACAAATGGATATAAATTTATTTGGTGTCCAGTTTGGCCATTTCCTGGACGTAGATGCCGATGCTCTCACTGTCGAACAAGACGAAATAGATTGTCTTGATAGAGGACGACATGGTGGAGGTGAAGTAGCTGTTGATAGCTTTCAGGATCAGCTGAGCAGCCGTCTGCTTCGGAAAATTGTTCCTACAGACAGAGAGACACGATAAATAAATAAATAAATAATAATCACATACACGTCCCCAAACACTAGTGTGTAATACATCCCATCATATACTGAAGAGTGGGTTAGGAATTAGATGGAGACACAATGTAGTGTGAAGCACAAACATGAATAAATTATGCTTTAAGACAAGCCGAGTGGGTGTGGTGGTGGGATTGGAGTGGGTGTGGTGGTGGTTTGTTATTATGGTGGTGGGATTGGAGTGGGTGTGGTGGTGGATTGTTATTATGGTGGTGGGACTGGAGTGGCTGTGGTGGTGGGATTGGAGTGGGTGTGGTGGTGCTTTGTTACCTGCCACTGCCAATGGAGGGAAACGCCACAGATTTGAGCTTCTTTTCATCAGCCAGAGCAAGGCAGTTCTTCACGGTTTTATCCAGCAGCTCATCGCACTTATCCGAGCCCCAGCCAGGACTGTTACAGTGGATCACAAACTTTGCTGGAAGCCCGTAACCCGACGTCATTGCCGCTGTGAGGGGAGGAGCCAAACACAACTCATATACAGAGCCAATAGAAACAGATGAGAAGCACCAGAGACAGGAAGCATTTACTGTGAACAGGATCTAGAGGAGGAGCTTAGAGCATGTTATCCAGCATGAACCTCCTTCTGGTCCAAAAACATCTGACTGGGAGACAGCCTGAGGTCAACCAGAGTCCACTCAGGAATCATGTGTCTCCTTCTACATGTGACTACATTCCTATTTCTCTAGATCAATGAGGACTTGCTATCCCACGTCTCCTGGGCCAAACAACATTCCTGGCAAAGTGCCCAGGGAATGTGCAGAAACGCTAACGGATGTCTTCACTGACATCTTCAAAATGTCCCTGAGCAGCCCCATTGTTCCTACGTGCTTTACAAACACCATCTTCCCTCTGCCTAAGAAGTCTAAAGTCTAAAAAGACACGCATGTACAAAAGCTCTTTATGGACATCGGTTCAATCCTCCTTCAACACATGATTGAGACACTGAGCCTGAACACCTCCCTCTGCAACTGGACCCTGGACCTCCTGACTGGGAGACCTTTTAGTCAGTCTGCATCATGAACAGCATCTCCAGCACCTTAAAATGCTTCTTATGGAGCCACACCTTAGTTGCCCTGGCTGTGTGTTTTGGGGTCATTGTCATGCTGTAAGACCCAGCCATGACCCATCTTTATTCTCTTACTAAGGGAAGTAGGTTGTTGACCAAATTCTCACGATACACGGCCCTACACATCCTCCCCTCAATACGGTGCAGTTGTCCTGTCCGTTTTGCAGAAAAGCCCCCAAAAGCATGATGTTTCCACCCCCAGGCTTCATGGTTGGGATGCTGGTCTTGGGATTGTATTCATCCTTCTTCTGCCTCCAAACACGGCGAGTAAAGTTTAAATGGAAAAGTTCTATTTTGGTCTCATCTGACCACATGACCTTCTCCCATGCGTCCTCTGGATCATCCAGATGGTCTTTGGCAAACTCCAGACAGGCCTGGACATGTGCTGGCTTGAGCAGGGGGACCTTACACATGCTGCAGTGGTGTAATGGTGTAGTGTGTTACTAATGGTAACCTTTGAGACCGTGGTCCCAGCTCTCTTCAGGTCACTGACCAGGTCCTCCCTTGTAGTTCTAGGCTGATCCCTCACCTTTCTCAGGATCACCGATACTCCTTTTAAAGACAAACTAACAGGTCTGTGAGAGGAATTGTTGCTGGTTGTCAGGTGACCAAGTCTTATACAGTGTTGAGCATTACAGATCTCTCCATTCTGTGTAAGTGGGAGAACCTGACGTGCATCAGATAATTATTTACCCCACTGTATACGGTTGGAATGACAATAAAAGCTTCTTTACTTGACTTGAGGTTCTCTAACCCCACAGTTCCAGTTGAGGATAGGTTCCCTTTGGAGTCTGGTTCCTCATAAGGCTTATTCCTTGCCACCATCACCTCTGGTTTGCTTCTTAATAATATATTTATTTAAAAGCTTTATATCAAGATTTCTATGAATCTCCCTTGTGATGTGACCAGAATACATAGGATTCTGTTGATATACTGATATCTACTTCCCCAGGTTTAGGACTTAGCACCATTTAATCTCTCCTAGTTGTCTGGCAGAAGATAGATCAGGATGAACTTGATTTGGGTGGAGATGCTGGGGTCATGAACTGCTGAAAACAAACAGACTTAAACTGTAAAGCATTTCTGACAGACTGTCTGTGTCCCATGCGTATGATCAGCTGCACTTCCCATCGGTGGTGTTTGATACACAAGCTGTATGAGGGTTTAAAATGGTTGCTATAAAAAACAGCAAGCACCCATGGGATTGGGACACAGCCTCACCTCCAGCCACCTCCAGAGGGCCGTTCTTCTTGCGCAGCTCCAACACGGCTTCACCAAACTCCTTTCCTGCCTTCTTCTCCAGCGCATTCCCTGAAACACACCACCACCACCACCCAGCTGTAATTGCTGCATCTCCAACTTTCACAATGAGTCCAATGAATAACTGACAAGAGAATGGACCAATCAAATTCGAGAGGGTGGATCTTAGACACAAAGCCATCCAATAAACCAAACCCTGCCGTTGTCGACTACTTAAGTGTGTCACCTACATCACAGTGCTGCAATACCTCCTGTGTAAGTTCTAACAGTGAGGTGGTGTCACTAACTCTCGAGCTGATGTGTAAGGAAATAAATGGATCTTAAGATGAAATGAACAAAGCTGCATTAAAGACAGGACTGCAGTGTAACATCTACACATTTATAGTCACATATTTATTCTCGCTCTTTGTTATTACTGGGATTATCATACAGGTGTGTAACTGAGCCCTAGCTGGAGGTGAAGGTGTATGGCTTTACCTACTTCTCCACCTGTGTGGAAGGTGGAGTTGGTGGGATGAACGACAGCATCACTGTTGATGGAGGAAATATCAGCTTGTACGACTTGAAGCTACAAACAATGACGAACACACACACACACACACACACACACACACACACACACACACACACACACACAGGCACATGACACGATGTGAAACCTGATGATGATAAGCAGAGGGAGGAAGAGCAGGACAGCAGAAAGTCAGAGACATTAAGAAGGAAAGAGAAGAAATGAGGAGGAAAAGCCACATGAAGCAGCACCCAGACCTGAGATCGTCCTCATCATCACTCCCTTACACTTGGAATGTGGCAAACAATAACAACCTTTATAATTACCCCAGCCTACTGCAGGTATGGTGCAAATCTGCTTCAGTTAATTACACACTTTTGTCTAATCAGCTACGAAACTCATCTATCGTGTAATTGCAGGAAGACAAAAAAAAAAGCAAGTGGATTTAAAGCCTGTGTTAGTGAGAGTTCTCACAGTCAATCCCATAATGCTGTTCTCACTGATGGTCTGAAAACAACTCTCTCTCTGACTTAGGAACAGTTACAGATGTGAAACAGCTGTATGTCTCACTGCAAGCATATTCACTGCCAGCAGGGTTAAGGTTAGGGACTTCTATGGTAACTAGGGTTAGGGATGGACAGGCGCAGAGAGACAGGCGCAGAGAGACAGGCGCAGAGAGACAAGAGCAGAGAGACAAGAGCAGAGAGACAAGAGCAGAGAGACAAGAGCAGAGAGACAAGAGCAGAGAGACAGGAGCAGAGAGACAGGAGCAGAGAGACAGGAGCAGAGAGACAAGCGGAGAGACAAGCGGAGAGAGACAGGTGCAGAGAGACAGGAGCAGAGAGACAGGCGCAGAGAGACAGGCGCAGAGAGACAGGCGCAGAGAGACAGGCGCAGAGAGACAGGCGGAGAGAGAAGCGGAGAGAGAAGCGGAGAGAGACAGACGCAGAGAGACAGGCGCAGAGAGACAGGCGGAGAGAGACAGGCGGAGAGAGAAGCGGAGAGAGAAGCGGAGAGAGACAGACGCAGAGAGACAGGCGCAGAGAGACAGGCGCAGAGAGACAGGCGGAGAGAGACAGGCGGAGAGAGACAGGCGGAGAGAGACAGGCGGAGAGAGACAGGCGGAGAGAGACAGGCGCAGAGAGACAGGCGCAGAGAGACAGGCGCAGAGAGACAGGCGCAGAGAGACAGGCATGTTTCCAGCACAAAAATAATTCTCACCTAAATCATCTTTAAGGTCGATCTCAGCGTTAGTGGGATTAACGTCACCTTCCACATCAAAACCAGCTAAATTACTGATCTCACTGTGAATCAGATTCAACTGCAGGAACGGCAGGGAGACAGACAGACAGGGAGACAGACAGACAGGGAGACAGACAGACAGGGAGGCAGGGAGACAGACAGACAGACAGGGAGGCAGGGAGACAGACAGGGAGGCAGACAGACAGACAGGGAGACAGACAGACTGGGAGACAGACAGACAGGCAGGCAGACAGACAGACAGACAGACAGACAGGCAGGCAGACAGACAGGCAGGCAGGGAGACAGGGAGACAGGCAGGAAGACAAGCAAGAGAAAGAGAGAGACAGAGAGAAAGACAGGGCAGAGAATGAGGCGCTAAAGCAAAAGCTGAATGCAGTAAAATCAGTGACATTTATTTCTTTATATTTACTCATCAAAAGCGTTTAATGTTAATGTAACAACAGGACAAGGTCATGTGACTGCAAACAACCAATCAGAAACTGCAAAACAGAACATCAGCCAAATCCAAAAAAACTTAAAGACTGGTTGCTGTCTGTGTTAAAGGTGCGGTCTCCAATTTTTGAGAAATGCTTCAGAAAACTGAGTCGGGCCGAATAATAAACAACAATCAAAGCAAAAATCAAAACAAACGTGTAGCCAATGAGCAGAAAGGGGCGGGGATTGTCGATATGGGCGGAGAGTGTTCAGTGCGCGTGTGTGACATTAGCAGAAAGCGGTTTTAACATGGACATGGAGGATAAAAACAAAGAAAGAAAGAGAAGAAAGACTTACGATAAGGACAAGAAGTAGGACGTGTTAATATAGGATCAGCTTTCCAGCGCTGGAGAGAACTGAAGGAGCAGGAAGTTGGCCACATATTCACAGGTTGGAGTTTCCCGAGTCAATAACTCCTGAGCTAAACGCTGTTACTACACAAATAACACCTCTTTTCTCTTTATTATTCTTCCCTTCAGCTATGATAAAGACACGTTTCTTTCTGTTAGTCGCCTGGGTTACGTATGTACGTGTGGGCGGAGCTATCGATACAGGGGTGGGACCCGTTTGGGTTAGGGGCGTGTTTGTTTTGGTGATTTTATATGTCGACATTGGCTTTCAAAAATCGGAGACCCCACCTTTAATGTACGTATCATCACAGAACTTTATACCATAAAACACTGCTGAGTGGTGAACATTGCATGCACACGCACACACACACACACACACACACACACACACACACACACACACACACACACACACACACTTCACCTCAGTGTTAGACAATTAATTAGAAGATTGTGTGTTCAGGAGTGTTCAGGTGCAAGCTGTATTCTAAAGGATCAGCACCTGATTAGAACAGTTCTGTACCTTCTGTCCCAGGAAGAGGCTCTTAGACGACAGAACAGTGAAGCCCTCAGAGGGACAGTCGGTGGTGCTGTCTGCACTGACTGCTTTACTGCCATCACGTCTCTGTAACACACAAACACACATAACTGTTACACAATCAGAATAACTGCTGTAGCACAGTAAATATTTCTGAATTATTATTTTCAGCAGGAATGTGTGTGTGTGTGTGTGTGTGTGTGTGTGTGTGTGTGTGTGTGTGTGTGTGTGTGTGTGTACCTTCAATCTGGGGGACTTTTTGCTGGGGGGTTTTCTGGCAGTTGGTGTTTTTTTGTTAGTTTTTCTCCTGGCAGGTGGAGGTGACGCCACAACCTCCAA
>NC_062538.1:22854318-22856818 GCF_022655615.1 Tachysurus fulvidraco
TAGGGGTAGGGTTATTGTTAGGGGGTAATTGTTACGGGGTTAGGGTTATTGTTAGGGGTTGGGGTAGGGTTAGGGGGTTATTGTTAGGGGGTTAGGGTTATTGTTAGTGTTAGGGAGTTAGGGTTATTGTTAGGGTTAGGGTGTTATTGTTAGGTGGTAGGGTTAGGGGTAGGGTTATTGTTAGGGGTGGGGTAGGGGGTTATTGTTAGGGGGTTAGGATTATTGTTAGTGTTAGGGGGTTATTGTTAGGGTTATTGTTAGGGGTAGGGTTAGGGGGTAGGGTTAAGGGTAGGGTTATTGTTAGGGTTAGGGGGTTATTGTTAGGGGTAGGGTGAGGGGGTAATTGTTAGGTAACAACCTAACCACTAGCTTTGCTAAACCTGCGCAATTTTGCATAAAATCCCTGGACCTCACACCTACCAGCACCCCTACAGCTCCATTGTTCTCCTCCTTTTGTTGTGCAAACTCCCCCCATCACCTGTGAGGCCTGGCTCATTTGCATTTGTTCACTCAGAGTAGCTCAGATCCAAGGCAGGCCAAACCTCTGTTTGTGATGGAAACCTTCAAGGCCTATCTATACAAAATACTCTGTTTAATTTATATAAAAAAATTGTGTGCTGTTTGTCATTGCCATAGTGCATATCATATTTATACAACCCTTGTGCAGACCTGGGGTCTATTTGACTCATCTGGAAAGTTTAATGTGTCATAACTTTGGTTTCCTTCCACATATTTGCTAGAAATTTACCAGGATTGTTCCAAATTATGAACTCTGCAAGTAAAATTAATCTTATCCTCCCGGGTCAATTTGACCCGGCCACATTTAGTGGGGCAACTGGTCACACTTTTGCCCTTTTCAGCGCAATGAACATACATACAGACACAAAAATGCACACACAAAATGTCCACTAACACACGCACACACACAAATTGGGCATTGCATCTCATTAGGCCTCCAGAAAAAAAAAGCTACACATTTGTAAATATTTCACTTTTGAAATGACTTTGCCAAGCAGAGGGCAAAATATGATCTGCCGAAACACACACACACACACACACACACACACACACACACAGATGTTGTGTTTTCATATTCAAATCATATTTGTTTTCTCTCTTTTATTCACAAATTTAGTTGCTTCAGTCTGCTTTGACCTGGGAATGTTTGACATACACCAGCCAGTGGTTATCCAAAATAATATTTAATAATTTCTGCTTATTTTACTTAAAATCATGGCATAATATCATGAGGTTTATTGTTTATAACTTAAATATAATAAAAAGCATAAGAGGTGTAAAGGAAGTTTTATTCACAATAAATTATGCCAAGTTTTTGAGTGGTGTGTGTGTGTGTGTGTGTGTGTGTAGTCCGTTTTTGGGTGATCAGATGGCATCTGGTAGGCAAAATAGACATAAGTGTAAAATGTTCAAAATGTAAGCTGATCACACAGAATGGTGATCATTGTAGAATTTTTACTTTATAAGCATTCAAGTCAATTTGACATAGAAAAAACAGGTTTTATTATTTACTGACATTATAAATGGTCAAAATGGTTTCAAAACAATCTCCTGGCTTTCAAAGAGACAATGCAAAGAGATGGATTCATTTCAATTATACAACACCTTCTAACAGACAAATTTGCTGCGGTCTCCGACATCTGGACACGCTTCAACAAGAACTGTGCTGAGAGTTTCACTCCAGGAGAACACATGACCATAGATGAACAGCTGTTCCCTACCATGGTTTGTTGTCCATTCACACAGTATATCGCAACCAAGCCAGACAAATTTGGGATCAAGTTCTGGATGGCCACGGATTTGGAGACCAAATATGTCTGCAATGCATCTCCTTACTTGGGAAAGTACCCCAGTCGCCCAGGGTCCAGCTTGCGCAGTGAAGCACAAGCGATTTGCTACTGCACTGGGCATTCCAATGTCCTCCTCGACCGTCACAGTGCCGTCTTTTGTCGTCTGGCTCAGACAGGGCTTCCCAGTACCACGGTGAATCTTCTGTGGAGGCATGTTGGGTTCTTGTTCTCAAAATTCACTTTTGGTGTTATAATTCATTGATGGCCAATGAAAATGAAATGACATCATTTTATTCTGTATGTGTAAGAACATGTCAAAAGCCATGGACCATAACTTCACTCAACTTATGACATTTGTCTACAAGCATACGTTGGAGACTGAAGTGTTAGCAAGTTTTCATTTTATTCATGTATTAGCAACTTTTCATTCTTTCCCAAGTAAGGGATGTCTCATAAACACTCCTCTTCATGTCTCATACACAGTCTTACTGTTCCAAACACACTCCTCATGTCTCATACACACTCCTTTGCTAGGCAAAGGCATAGCAAAAGTGTATCAAAAGGCATAATGAAATGCAATGCCCAATTTGTGTGTGTGCATGTGTGTGTGTCTGTGGTGTGTGAGTGTGTGTTTTGGGTGCGTGTGTTAGTGGACATTTTATGTGTGCATTTTTGTGTCTGTATGTATGTTC
>NC_062538.1:22861818-22866818 GCF_022655615.1 Tachysurus fulvidraco
ACACACACACACACACATTCCCAACAGGTCCTAATGCAGTTAGAATTAAATTAATTGTTTTTTTCAATAAAAATATAATATTATAGTTTTGAAACAGTTTATTCTTTAAGGAAGGTTTGTATCAGGGAATTTATTGTAGAATGTAAATTCATATCATATAACAAGCTGATGTGTAGAATACAGTATGTTTGTGCTGATGGCATTGTGTGTGTGTGTGTGTGTGTGTGTGTGTGTGTGTGTGTGTGTGTGTGTGTGTGTGTGTGTGTGTGTGTGTGTGTACGCTACAGTTTTCCAACATGGTGCCAGCTCTTATTGGTCCGGTTCTGCTGGGTTCTCACATGGCCACCACATCTCTGTGGTTCAGCGTGGCTCTGATTGTCACATCCATCTCACACTGTGGTTACCACCTGCCCCTTCTGCCCTCACCAGAGTTCCACGACTTCCACCATCTCAAGTAACACTTCTGATCACTTTTTATTCAATGGGGTGCATTTTGTACTATAGTCTATAGACCATAAACATGAAACTGTGCAACATTAACATAACATTCATTAAACCCAGTAACTCTCCATGTCCAGGTTTAATCAGTGTTACGGTGTTCTGGGAGTTCTGGACCGGCTTCACAGCACTGATGATAAATTCCGCAAAACCAAAGAATACGAGCGACACGTTCTCCTGCTGAGTCTCACACCACTCACTAAGAGCATCCCGGACACGCCCATAAAACAAGAGTGACATCATCTTTGACACGCCCATAAAACAAGAGTGACATCATCCCTGACACGCCCATAACACAAGAGTGACATCATCTCTGACACGCCCATAAACAAGTGACATCATCATCTCTGACATGCCCATAAACAAGTGACATCATCTCTGACAATGCCATAAAACAATAGTGACATCATCACTTCGGACACACCCATAAAACAAGTGACATCATCTCTGACACGCGTGACATCATCTCTAACATGTCAAAAAACCAGAATAACAGTAATTTTAAGCTTTCACATTAAACACTTTATGCAATATTTGTTTTAATGATGATAAATCTTTTAACAGTTAAACAGTGTGACATTTATCTCTCATATTACTATTTTATGCACATCAACATTACAAACAATGTTTTTAAAGTTTTCATTTTCTAATTGTAAAGTTGTTTACTGCTGTGTAATGTGCATTAATGTGCACTTGTTTAAATTCAATATAATTTAGCATTTCTGAGTGTTTCTGTGTCTAAGGAATTCAGCGCTAATTAGTGATTAGCATGCAGGCTAACATTAGTGGTTAGATTACTTGAAAAGAATTGAATCCAATTTTGTAAATGAGAGAAACAGCAGTGAGGGCTGCGATAAATCTGTAAAACCTTACGGTCTGTTCATCTGCAAAAAGACCCTTAGCTCCAAATTCTGACTTAGAAGGTTGTGAGGCTTTGATCCTCACTTGGCCCGGAGTCACACAGAGTCACACACAGAGTCACACACAGAGTCACACAGTCACACACAGAGTCACACACAGAGTCAGACACAGTCACACACAGTCACACACAGAGCCACACAGAGTCACACACCGAGTCACACAGTCACACACAGGGTCACACACAGAGTCAGACACAGTCACACACAGAGCCACACAGAGTCACACACAGAGTCAGACACAGTCACACACAGAGCCACACAGAGTCACACACAGAGTCTCACACAGAGTCACACACACAGTCACACACAGAGTCACACACAGAGTCACACAGTCACACACAGAGTCACACACAGAGTCAGACACAGTCACACACAGAGTCACACAGTCACACACAGAGTCACACACAGAGTCAGACACAGTCACACACAGAGCCACACAGAGTCACACACAGAGTCACACACAGAGTCAGACACAGTCACACACAGAGACACACAGAGTCACACACAGAGTCACACACAGAGTCTCACACAGAGTCACACACACAGTCACACACAGAGTCACACACAGTCACACACACAGTCACACACAGAGTCACACACAGAGTCACACACAGTCACACACAGTCACACACAGAGCCACACAGAGTCACACAGAGTCACACACAGAGTCACACAGAGTCACACACAGAGTCACACAGAGTCACACACAGAGCCACACAGAGCCACACAGAGTCACACACAGAGTCACACAGTCACACACAGAGTCACACACAGAGTCAGACACAGTCACACACAGAGCCACACAGAGTCACACACAGAGTCACACACAGAGTCTCACACAGAGTCACACACACAGTCACACACAGAGTCACACACACAGTCACACACAGAGTCACACACAGAGTCACACAGTCACACACAGTCACACACAGTCACACACAGAGTCACACACAGAGTCACACAGTCACACACAGTCACACACAGAGCCACACAGAGCCACACAGAGTCACACACAGAGTCACACAGTCACACACAGAGTCACACACAGAGTCAGACACAGTCACACACAGAGCCACACAGAGTCACACACAGAGTCACACAGTCACACACAGAGTCACACACAGAGTCAGACACAGTCACACACAGAGCCACACAGAGTCACACACAGAGTCACACACAGAGTCTCACACAGAGTCACACACAGAGTCACACACAGAGTCACACAGTCACACACAGAGTCACACACAGAGTCAGACACAGTCACACACAGTCACACACAGAGCCACACAGAGTCACACAGAGTCACACACAGAGTCACACAGAGTCACACACAGAGCCACACACAGAGTCACACACAGAGTCAGACACAGTCACACACAGTCACACACAGAGCCACACAGAGTCACACACAGAGTCACACAGAGTCACACACAGAGTCACACACAGAGTCACACAGAGTCACACACAGAGTCACACAGAGTCACACACAGAGCCACACAGAGTCACACACAGAGTCAGACACAGTCACACACAGTCACACACAGAGCCACACAGAGTCACACACAGAGTCACACACAGTCACACACAGTCACACACAGAGCCACACAGAGTCACACACAGAGTCACACACAGAGTCACACACAGAGTCACACACAGAGTCACACAGAGTCACACAGAGTCACACACAGAGCCACACACAGAACTACACACAGAGCCACACAGAGTCACACAAAGCTACACACAGAGCCACACAGTCACACAGAGCTACACACAGTCACACAGAGCTACACACAGAGCTACACAAAGAGCTACACACAGAGCTACACACAGAGCTACACACAGTCACACAGAGCTACACACAGAGCTACACACAGTCACACAGAGCTACACAAAGAGCTACACACAGAGCTACACACAGTCACACAGAGCTACACAAAGAGCTACACACAGTCACACAGAGCTACACACAGAGCTACACAGTCACACAGAGCTACACACAGAGCTACACACAGAGCTACACACAGAGCTACACACAGAGCTACACACAGTCACACAGAGCTACATACAGTCACACAGAGCTACACACAGAGCTACACACAGTCACACAGAGCTACACACAGAGCTACACACAGTCACACAGAGCTACACACAGAGCTACACACAGAGCTACACACAGTCACACAGAGCTACACACAGTCACACAGAGCTACACACAGAGCTACACACAGTCACACAGAGCTACACACAGAGCTACACACAGTCACACAGAGCTACACACAGAGCTACACACAGAGCTACACACAGTCACACAGAGCTACACACAGTCACACAGAGCTACATACAGTCACACAGAGCTACACACAGAGCTACACACAGAGCTACACACAGTCACACAGAGCTACACACAGAGCTACACACAGAGCTACACCTAGCAGAGAAGCCCACTTTATACCTGACAGGTGAGTGTTTAGCTTCAGTAACCCAAGCGACACTCCTCACACACACACTCATGCCTTATGTACATCTAGAAGATTTAAAAGCCACATTCACCAGACGACGCGTCCGAGCTAAACGTTGGCGTGCATCATGTTTCTGAGTTGAGTTGTAAAGGGTTAAATTGTTGTTTGTCTGGATTTTAAATTCTGTTTTATTTCACTGAGATGAGAAAGTCTCCAAACTGGCGCTGTGAGGTGAAGCTGTGGCAGTGTAAATTAATTTTCTTTTACTAAAAGTGATTTAGGTTTATTTAGCCATGTGATCTAAAAGAAAACAGAAGCTTTATTATCAGTAAAGTAGAAATATCTTTATGTACCATTTAACTTAACAGCTGTCGCTGTTCCTGCGTCGGAGTTCAGTGTCTCTCAGATCCAGACTTTAAGTTAAAGCTGTAATGTGTTTCATATTGTGACATTTTGTTCAGCCTTCTGTGGTTTTCTCTCAGTGGTCTTTGTGCATGCATTATGACGGTGTGTATGAAGGTGTTTGTGTCTCATTATGCACAACTCCCCTTCACTCTCGACTGCTAACAGGAAATAAGACCCTGAAGTTCATGTAACGGCTGATGATTCACCGATTATCCAGATTTCACAATGATTCTAAGTGTATTACTTTTCTTATGCGTCTGTGCTTTAAAACCTGCAGAGTTAAAAGGTGGGTTTAAAAAAACGATACCATGAAATTATATTGTATTCTACTGGATAAATTTATGTTGTATTTATTTTTAATGATGATGATTTATAAGGCAGGGTAATTGAAGTGGCAGAAGGAAGCGACGTGACTTTAAAATGCTCCTCCGGCACTATTAAGTCTCACAGATTAAATACCAGACTGAAATTAAACACCACAGAATATCTCCTGCTCAAAAACACTCAGAGTGAAGATCAGGGATATTACGAGTGTAACAATGGAACACATCAAGAAACGTTCCATTTAGAATTAAAATCTGGTGAGTGATTTTTAAAAATATGTTTTTTAACACATATAATTGGTGGTTTAAAATTAAGCAGCAGAAAGTTCTGAATTTTTATTTTCAGGATCCACAAATGAACATTTAATATATTTCCGAGCCTCTGAGGGAGATTC
>NC_062538.1:22871818-22874318 GCF_022655615.1 Tachysurus fulvidraco
GCTGTAACACTAACACTAATGTGCTGTAACACTAACACTAATGTGCTGTAACACTAGCACTAATGTGCTGTAACACTAACACTAATGTGCTGTAACACTAATGTGCTGTAACACTAATGTGCTGTAACACTAACACAAATGTGCTGTAACACTAACACTAATGTGCTGTAACACTAACACTAACACTAATGTGCTGTAACACTAATGTGCTGTAACACTAACACAAATGTGCTGTAACACTAACACTAATGTGCTGTAACACTAATGTGCTGTAACACTAACACTAATGTGCTGTAACACTAACACTAACACTAATGTGCTGTAACACTAACACTAACACTAATGTGCTGTAACACTAACACTAACGTGCTGTAACACTAACACTAACACTAATGTGCTGTAACACTAACACTAATGTGCTGTAACACTAATGTGCTGTAACACTAATGTGCTGTAACACTAACACTAATGTGCTGTAACACTAACACTAATGTGCTGTAACACTAACACTAATGTGCTGTAACACTAACACTAACGTGCTGTAACACTAACACTAATGTGCTGTAACACTAACACTAACGTGCTGTAACACTAACACTAACACTAATGTGCTGTAACACTAACACTAACGTGCTGTAACACTAACACTAATGTGCTGTAACACTAATGTGCTCGAACACTAACACTAATGTGCTGTAACACTAACACTAACGTGCTGTAACACTAACACTAACACTAATGTGCTGTAACACTAACACTAACGTGCTGTAACACTAACACTAACACTAATGTGCTGTAACACTAATGTGCTGTAACACTAACACTAATGTGCTGTAACACTAATGTGCTGTAACACTAACACTAATGTGCTGTAACACTAACACTAATGTGCTGTAACACTAACACTAATGTGCTGTAACACTAACACTAACGTGCTGTAACACTAACACTAATGTGCTGTAACACTAATGTGCTGTAACACTAACACTAATGTGCTGTAACACTAATGTGCTCGAACACTAACACTAATGTGCTGTAACAATAACACTAACGTGCTGTAACACTAACACTAACACTAATGTGCTGTAACACTAACACTAACGTGCTGTAACACTAACACTAACACTAATGTGCTGTAACACTAATGTGCTGTAACACTAACACTAATGTGCTGTAACACTAATGTGCTGTAACACTAACACTAATGTGCTGTAACACTAACACTAATGTGCTGTAACACTAACACTAATGTGCTGTAACACTAACACTAATGTGCTGTAACACTAACACTAACGTGCTGTAACACTAACACTAACACTAATGTGCTGTAACACTAATGTGCTGTAACACTAACACTAATGTGCTGTAACACTAATGTGCTGTAACACTAACACTAATGTGCTGTAACACTAACACTAATGTGCTGTAACACTAACACTAACGTGCTGTAACACTAACACTAACGTGCTGTAACACTAACACTAACGTGCTGTAACACTAATGTGCTGTAACACTAACACTAACGTGCTGTAACACTAACACTAACGTGCTGTAACACTAACACTAATGTGCTGTAACACTAACACTAACGTGCTGTAACACTAACACTAACACTAATGTGCTGTAACACTAACACTAATGTGCTGTAACACTAACACTAACGTGCTGTAACACTAACACTAATGTGCTGTAACACTAATGTGCTCGAACACTAACACTAATGTGCTGTAACACTAACACTAACGTGCTGTAACACTAACACTAACACTAATGTGCTGTAACACTAACACTAACGTGCTGTAACACTAACACTAACACTAATGTGCTGTAACACTAATGTGCTGTAACACTAACACTAATGTGCTGTAACACTAATGTGCTGTAACACTAACACTAATGTGCTGTAACACTAACACTAATGTGCTGTAACACTAACACTAACGTGCTGTAACACTAACACTAATGTGCTGTAACACTAATGTGCTGTAACACTAACACTAATGTGCTGTAACACTAATGTGCTCGAACACTAACACTAATGTGCTGTAACAATAACACTAACGTGCTGTAACACTAACACTAACACTAATGTGCTGTAACACTAACACTAACGTGCTGTAACACTAACACTAACACTAATGTGCTGTAACACTAATGTGCTGTAACACTAACACTAATGTGCTGTAACACTAATGTGCTGTAACACTAACACTAATGTGCTGTAACACTAACACTAATGTGCTGTAACACTAACACTAACGTGCTGTAACACTAACACTAACACTAATGTGCTGTAACACTAATGTGCTGTAACACTAACACTAATGTGCTGTAACACTAATGTGCTGTAACACTAACACTAATGTGCTGTAACACTAACACTAATGTGCTGTAACACTAACACTAATGTGCTGTAACACTAACACTAACGTGCTGTAACACTAACACTAATGTGCTGTAACACTAATGTGCTGTAACACTAACACTAACGTGCTGTAAC
>NC_062538.1:22879318-22894318 GCF_022655615.1 Tachysurus fulvidraco
TGCAGCGGGGCGTACGGGGTGTGTGAGGTGTGTGTGGTGCTCTGTATCCCGGAGAGTCGGGCACAGCGGTGGGCAGAGAGCGCGCAATCATGGAGCGTTCCGGAGCGCCGAAGAGTTTATTCGCCAGATCATCTGTAGGAACTATAAACGATACACAGATGGGTCAGTGACACACACACACACACACACACACACACACACACACACACACACACACACACACACACACAGCGCTTGGTTACACAACAGCAGAAGATAACAACAAAGTGACTCACTGTGTTGTGGCCGGGGTGGGCAGGGGGGCACTTCCTGGTTGGGGTCGATGGGGGGTTCGGGGGTCAAACAGTCAAATTGCTCACGGCTGATTAGGTGAACCTTCTTAAAGTTCTCCACCTCCTGCTGCACATACACACAAGCATATAATAAGAACACTGTATACAGTAACTACACACACACACACACACACAGGAGCAGGTCTAAAACCCATAGCCCTTACATATAAAATCTCACCCCGTGTGTGTGCATGTCCATTTCCCCCTCTAAACTCTAAGACTAAACTCTGCCCCCAACAGGGGGGTAAATCTTTATAACACACACGAACAATGAACAGCTGCACAAAGAGATCCAGCCACATCCAGAACAGCAACACTAAAGGCTCCAGAGTGTAAATGTGCACACGTGTACATTCTGCTGTAACTGTGTTGGTCTGGATGGTGTTCCAGCACTCACACTGAACCCGTGGTGTTCAGCTTGTTCTAAAACAGCTCTGTACTCTGGAGTGTTCATGCTGCTTTACAGAGAGATGTTCTACAGCACTGAGGTCATGTTTAGGAGGTTGATGTTCAGCTCATACTGATGATGATTACCTTGATGGTGGCGTACTCTGGCTCATACGTGTCTTGCCATAAGTCCTGTTCGTAGTAGAACAGGCCATCATTAATGACCTTAACAAGCTCATTAGTGAGTTTGGAGCGGGAGACGTGGTTGCCCGTCCGGTCGCCCCCGGGGTGTTTACGCAGGTACGGCGGCGTCTGAGTCACAATCAGAATCTTGTTGACATCCTGGTCATCAATTTCTCCATCTGACTCGTCGTCTGTCCACTCGGTGAAGGTGTTACGCCGGCCATCCATCGCCTCCATCTCCTCATCAAACAAGAAGTCCAATTCCTCCGGTTCATCCTGATCCCCTGTAGAAAGGGCACTCCGATGGTCCTCCAGCTTCTGGCAAAACAAAAAAAGGGTCAAAATGGCCTTGCGAGGGCGCTATAGGCTGTATAGTGTGTTTTTGGTCTAAATATTATGTTCTGTTCCCAGGTTTTATATTTTTAAACCATATGATAAAACATCCGGCATCTTATATTCTATATTAAAGAGCACCGTGTAGTGCACAAACACACCTTCGGTCTGGCCGGAGAGGGGCGTGGCCTTTTCTTCACTTCGATCCAACACTCTGAGTCGAGGTCAGGGAGACTTGCTGATAAACCCTTGGGCATGGTCTTCAGGTTACACACCTCGTCCAGCTTCTGCTCAGCTGTAGACGGCACACGAGGAGAACCTGCACACACAGCGACACACACATTGTCAGCTATTACACACAGTGAGTGAAGCGTGAGGGTCGTGTTCAGGCCGTACCTGTGTGAGGGGTGTCGGCCGTGTGTCGGGGGACAAACTCAGGACAGTGTATGAGCTGGGCGAAGTCTGTGTGCACGTGTTCAAGAAGAGTTAAACCAGGAAGAGGCCATTTCTCTGGTTCCTCTCTACATCGGATCTTCATATCAATAATCTCCACCACCTTACTGTCCTTTAGAGCCTGAAATTAAACACAAACATGCTCTCTTGCTTGTATTCTTGTCTGAGATGAAGGTGAACATGACTGATGAAGGTGATGAAGGTGTTACCTCTGTGATGAGGTGGACGTCAGTGGTCAGAGCTTGAACACGGTGGAAGCTCGCAATCAGAGCTACAGGCAGGAAGCCTTTGTCATCCATTTTTCTCCGGAGAAAAAAGTCTCGCTCCAGATTCTCCATGCTGAAGTAGTACTCACTGTGTCCCCACACACACACACACACACGTTAAAATATCCACATATCACAGTGTGTATACAGATGAGCGGTTCACAGTTATATCTTCGGACACTGAGGGTAATCTGCAAGTCGCTAATAAAAACAATGAGATTTTGATTAATTTCAGGTGGGTCGCAGAAGGATGACGTCATTAATGATGTAATAATGATAATGACATTAACTACAGAATTTTTTACTAAAGAATACAGAATTAACTACTTTCTTTCTGGAAGAAACCAGATCAACTCCCACGGCTGCAGCGGCTTGTCAGAACCCGGTGCATACGAGTGAACGCTGGTTTAGTGCAGCGCCGTGTTTTAGACACAGCAGTGGGGGTGAAGGGGGGCAGATTTATGTGAAGCAGCAGATTGGGGTGATGTTTGAGCTGATTGGTTCATCTCTAGTGTGCCCCGTGTTGTTGGGCGTGCCCCGTGTTGTTGGGCGTGCCCCGTGTTGTTGGGCGTGCCCCGTGTTGTTGGGCGTGCCCCGTGTTGTTGGGCGTGCCCCGTGTTGTTGGGCGTGCCCCGTGTTGTTGGGCGTGCCCCGTGTTGTTGGGCGTGCCCCGTGTTGTTGGGCGTGCCCCGTGTTGTTGGGCGTGCCCCGTGTTGTTGGGCGTGCCCCGTGTTGTTGGGCGTGCCCCGTGTTGTTGGGCGTGCCCCGTGTTGTTGGGCGTGCCCCGTGTTGTTGGGCGTGCCCCGTGTTGTTGGGCGTGCCCCGTGTTGTTGGGCGTGCCCCGTGTTGTTGGGCGTGCCCCGTGTTGTTGGGCGTGCCCGGCGTTGTTGGGCGTGCCCGGCGTTGTTGGGCGTGCCCGGCGTTGTTGGGCGTGCCCGGCGTTGTTGGGCGTGCCCGGCGTTGTTGGGCGTGCCCCGTGTTGTTACTCACATCTGTCTCTTGATGTACTCCTTGAGCAGGTCCTGGTCCACACCGTACATCTCAGTGCTACTCATGCTGTCATAATAATAGGTGACCGACTGTGTGTACTTGGGGTCATACACACCGTCTTTGCCCTCATACTTGTAGCTGTACTGATGGTCATAGTGACCTACAGGGGAACAAACACACATTCACCTTATATCACAGCCACAATTCACTCATTACTGTTCAACACTTTATATAACTCTGTAGCTCACATCGAGTGTGTGTGTGTGTGTGTGTTCTAAAATATCCAACAACCACAAACCTCGTCCTCCCCGTCCTCGTCCCCTTCCTCGTCCCCGTCCTCTTCCTCGTCCTCTGAACCCTCCTCTAAACGGTGCTCCCTCACTCTTCACACTTGAAACCTCGTCATGATCGTCTCTGAACTGATCACGCTCGTACTTCCCACTGTGCCAGTCTACACACACACACACACACACACACACACACACAGAGCAGTATTGGACTTAGTGTTACTGAACACAACGTCATTAGAACCAGCACAAAACACAACACATGTACATGAGGTCTTACCTCTGAGGTCATTCCTGTTGTTGGGGTGCATTCTGGGAGTTTCACCTTGTCGTGCGTTGTTCCTGGAGGCCGAGCGCTCTCGTGGTCCCTCAGACTTCACCTCAATCATCAGAGGAACCCACTTATGTTTATTTCCTGTTTATAGTGAAAGTAATGACAACAATGTCAGGTGTCAAAAACACTTATAATGTACAAACACACACAGACAGACACACACACAGACAGACAGACAGACACACACACAGACAGACAGACACAGACAGACAGACACAGACAGACAGACACACACACAGACACACACACACCTTTCCTCCTGTGAGCGCTGTTCTTGTGCGCATCTTCCTCTCTGTTCTTCTCCTCTCCTGAATCATCTGATTTGGTCTTCTGGTTCTCTTTAGTCTCCTCACTGTCCCTCTTCTCTTTCGACTCCCTTTTCACTGCTGCTTTCTTACAGCCCTAAACACAAACACACACCAGTGTAGAACACTTTGTATAAAGGACACACAGTGTACACTATACATGTTCCTCACTGCCTTTATAGACTGACCTGCACTTCCTTGGTGGCAATTTCTCCGGGTGTCGGCCAGTTGGTTGCATCTCCAAAATCTCCAACCTTACACACACACACTTACTTTAATACACACAACTTACACAGGCTCAATATACACAGTAACATTTACCAACTTCCATGGGCTGAATGATGGTATCTCTAGCTTGGACATAATTACACAAGACTTCTGCCAACACAGTGTTGAGTGTGTGTGTGTGTGTGTGTGTGTGTGTGCGCGCGCTACCTTTCCTCCTCTCCTGGTTCGAGGGTTTCCTGCTCTCACAACTTTCGCTGGTCCAGTTTGTTCTGAAAAAACAAACATGATAAAAGTTTAAAACCCTTTATTAATACACACCGTGTCACAGTGACGACTTCACACAGCTGAGGTTAATGAAGAATTTCTTTACACACTTACTCAATAAGCACTAAGTCGTTTAGTCGCCATAAAACTGCCATTTGTTATCTAATTTCTCATGTCATGTGACTGCAGACTAATATTTGTATTTAAATATCTGTAAGAGTTAATAAACACTTGACCGAAGACAATAATGATTATATAACAATAACCCTAGGGGTCGAGTGTGACATCACAGTATTACTCCATTACAGCTAGTCTGAGGCTCAATGTTGTACAGAAGTGTGTGTGTGTGTTTGTGTGTGTGTGTGTACAAGCACATTATAATTACTAAACGTGGTGCAGATGGAAGGTCTATTTTGTAACCAATGTGTATCTGAAATCTATATAAATATAAGCCGTGATGTAAACAATCGAAAAGAAAAAAAAAAAGTCAGACTTTTGACCTCAACTCTGTTTATCAATTACAGAATCTACTGTTCATTTGCTGAAAATGTCTCTGATCATAATCACTGCTGAAGAGATATTTTATCTTCTACACATCTAACTTAAACCACAACATGGTACAACTCAAAGCTGCGACGTGTTGGGGGGGAGCCGCGACGTGTCGGGGGGGAGGGTTCGGGTTGGGGGGAGCCGCGACGTGTCGGGGGAGCTCTCTGGAGTTTCATTAACAGAGGTGTTCCTCAGGGTTCAGTAATCTCACCTCCACACTGGTCACTAATGAGGGTTAAAGTGACCACCTATTTATAAGATCAATTCAGATCACAATGTATTAATTTACTCTCTCTACATACACCACCTACACAGGGTCTAGCAATGCAACACACACACACACACACACACACACATCAGTGAACACCAGATCTGCCCAGCCCATACACACACACAGAGATAAAGAGAACTGGGTGGATGATTCAACTGATCTCTCCCTCTTTCTCTCCACACACACACACACACACTCTTCAGGAGGCTGGTGGATGATCAGCTGTACATGTGTGAAGGCAGACAGGCATCAGGTCATCATACAGGTGAAACTACGAGGTCTTTGTACACAGACTTGTTCACAGTCACTACAGACTTTATTTACATGTAGCCCACTGGTCCCCAACCTTTTTTTCGCTGCGGACCGGTCAATATTTAATCATTTTACCGCGGCCCACTGGGGGTGGGGGTGGGTGGCTATACAATTAAATTCAGGAGTGAATGAATAAAAATGAATAAATTTACTTTAATTGTATTTAAACTTGCCTTTTTAACTCACTACAACACTAAACCAATGAGAACCCTGAGCTTGTTTCTTTACAACGAGACGGTTCCATCTGGGGTAACAGGAGACAATGACACCCGAAGTGTGTCGCTTATGTCCAGTTTATTCCGTTGCCGTCACTGCAGAAATCCCCGCTTCACACAGATAGCATGTCGGACATGACGATAGTGATGTAAGTGCTGTGGTGACAATCTCAGGGTATTCCGCCATGACTTTAATCCAGAACACCGGCAGAGTTTCTAACTTTCTAACGACGTCTGTTTCGGCTCATTGTTGCTAATTTGTGGGTTAAATTTGAGCAAACACAATATACACGTACACCAAGCACTGTTAAACATGACAAAGTACCGGTGAACAGAGAGAAGAGCGATACACTCCTTCTCTCTCCACCAAAGCTACAACACCACTGCCGCTCGCAGCCGCTCAGCTCCAGACGTCACCTAAACCCGGCCCCATATCATGATATTTTGCGCATGCGCGGTATCGGTGCGGCTTTAGGTGACGTCTCTCAGCTCCCGGTTAACCTCTCGTCCATGGAAAGTCACACAAACCCGAGAGAAATACACCACAGTAAATAACATGGGAATAATTAATGCTAATGTTAACATTACAATGGTAACATTTGGTCCATGTCCTGGGGGTTGGGGATCACTGCTGTAGTTTATTTAAAACATTTACATCTAAAAATAAATAAATCAGCATTATGGTGTGTATCTGCAGCACAGCCGAGCTCTTCTGCCACAGAGCTTCGTCACAGCCCCTGGACATACCAACCCTAACCCTAACCCCAACCCAGTTCACCCTAATAACATGTTATAACAGTGTGGAGCAGCGTAATAACAACGTACTGTTTCTGACTGAAAAGCTCTGCAGCTTTAAATCACAACCCAGATTACGACCCAAGACTTAGATCTGATGTAGAAGAACAAGATCACGGAGCTTCAGCTCTACCTCTGACACAATGCAGATAAACCTCTTGGCCATGTTGGTGTTTTCTGCAGTTCTCCTTCATGACAGCTTGACAATCTGCTCTTAAGGTTATTCTCAAGAAGCTCCTTTAACCATGTGAGACTCCTGCACTCGTCTGTGGATGCGTCCGTGTCCAGCGACGATGACAACCTGAGACCGTGGGTTCGTTTCTTTAGTATGTTTAGACTCATGAGCACACGACATACACACAGTTTAGTGTGTGTGTGTGTGTGTGTGTGTACAGTCATGGCCAAAAGTTGACAGTGATATAAATTGTGTGTTTTGAATGTTTGATATTTTTCACATTTCTACTCTATACCATAAAACCGTAAATCATTCCATAAGTTTTAAAAGGTTTTTCTTGGTAAAAACATTATATTTAGGGAATATATGCAGGCCATATTTATAGAGCTGACCGTTGTTCTTTAGAACACTTACAATTCACTCTGGAAGGCTGGATATTCGCTCCTAATGGCCATCCATTCGTGCCTTATGCTCAGAGTGAACACAATCTGTGGGCTTCTGCTTGTCCACTCGACTTTTTTGAGGCTTGCCCACAGGTTCTCTGGGATCGAGATCCGTTTTGATACCATTCTTTATTTATGGCAGTGTTTCAGGAACAATGAGAGTTATCCCACAGTCTTGGTTAAAACAGCTCCACACATGGACGGTCTCAGGACGCTTCACCGTTGGCACGATACAGGACTGTAACGTTCACCTTTTCTGCACCAGTCTTCTGGTGTCCAGTCCTTGTCCTTCCTGCAGAATGTCAGTCTGTTCTTCATGTTTTTCTGGTACAGAAGTGGCTTCTTTCTTGACACCGGATCGTTGTCCGAAAGTCTTGGTGTCACTGTGTGTGAAGATGCACTCCCACGATTCCACAGCTGACTCTCAGGAGAAGATCCGGTCACTTGTTGGACACGCTGCGATGTCCTGACGCCTTCTTCACTGCAGTCGAACCCCTGTTTGAAGTTTTTGATGCTAACAATGACGTCTTTCTCTGGAGGTAACCATTGCTTACATGAACACGATGACTGGAAGCACTTCTCTCATCTGACAAGTTGCTTAATGACACTTCAAATGTGCTGATATGATCAGAGAAATGATGTTAGCTGATCATTTTATGACACTTTATTTGGGGAAAACTTCATTTTTTTTGGCCAATAAAGTTTTTTGTAATTATTTACGATGCATCTGATCGCTGCACAATAATGTAGAAACAATGTGAACGCAGCAAGATTTGCTAAACAAAATTTCTGTCACTGCAGAAGCTTTTGGCCTGGACGCCGTAATCAATAACACACAACAGGGTGATGAATATTGTCCTCCACCTTCACATCACCGAGTGTCTTATTTCACTCACAACACTGAGCAACAAAGTCAATATTATTTATTAAAGAACAAGGTCAAATTTTTGTCCATTTAATGATCAGTAAAAGTTTGTTCCTGTTGTCTCTCACATTATAACTGCTATAAACGGTGTTTCCTCCCCAGACTCTCACTCTTCTCTCTTCACAGTTTGGTTAAGACCAAAAACTACAAGTGTGTATTCGTGTTCCTGAGAAACACACAGAAGTGTAAACTCGTCTGTCCTGAAGATGTGGAGAACTTTACAGCTTCACCTCTGACTGAGACACAGAGCTCACACTGGAGACTCCTTCATACACACACACACACACTGGAGACTCCTTTATACACACACACACTGGAGACTCCTTCATACACATCATACACACACACACGCTGGAGTCTCCTTCATACACATCACACACACACACACACACACACACACACACACTGGAGACTCCTTCCGTATGTGACAAACATCTCACTTATCACCGATTACACACACTTTATAAATCCATTTCTGCCTCTGAACACATCACTGTGAATGAGCTGTTACTATAGAAACATAAGTGTATTAATATAAAGATGTGATGTACAGCTACACTGGTGTCAGAGCTGAACACTGTAGAGAATCAACACCTTCTGATGATTCAGCAGTAGTGCGCTGAACATCACCAGTAGTAACAGCACAAATATTCCAGATTACTGAGCAAACTATTAATCTGTGTGTGTTTGGCAGATGTTTAACTGAGCAAAGATCAGCACAGAGAATACACACACACGTGTTAAAGTGTCATCATCCCTAATTGTGAGTATTTTTGCTCGGTCTCGTGTCTGAAACAAGTTCAGTGTGTGTGTTGTACATATACAAACGTTTTGGTCATTTCCACCGTTAACACACACACACACACACACACACACACACACACACACACACACACCACTGTGAACCCGCTCATCATAACGGATATAAAAGCTACAGGCCAATCAGTTAGTACTAGGTTTGGCTTTTAAACTGTTCTTACCAAGATGTACCAAACCCAATATAAAACTAAACAGACATATGGGGAAATTAACACTGCTGCGAAAGATGGCGACTTTGCTGAATAACCCTGGTCTCAAACCAGCCGTGGAGAGAAACACGTGGAGTTCATCCGGGTACTTGTGCAAGGCTAATAACCCTGAACATCCTCAAGGCTTCAACTAAATAGGAAAAATGACTGTGCTCGTGAAAGCACACAATAAGTAAAGCATGGGGAAATAAAATACATTTAAACATCATGTGTGTAGTTTAGCCGAATTAGCATGTGGTAGTTTAGCATGTGTTAGCCTGTGGGTTGTATAGCATGTGTTAGCATAAGGGTAGTTTAGCATGTGTTAGCATGTGTGTCGGCCCGTCCGCCATTGTTAACACACAGCACGAGAAAAGCCTGAATTAGCAGTTAGCACCCATTAGCATTACCCAGTTAGCCAGCACGCTAGACAACGTGATATTAATGGGGTTTAAAAATCCGAACGAAAAGTAAAATATAAAACAAGCTCAAATTCGACTTTAATGGTAAGAACGTGACGCTTCCCACAAAGAGGCGTGTAGTGTGTAGTGTGTGTGGCGTTAAAACGACCATTAATACACGTACCACAGGGTTTCTCACACGCGCGCGCACACACACACACACACACACACACTAATTTAAACAGCAGGTTAACTAATGATGATCTGAATAAAATGCTAAAACGTGGACTGATAGACGTGCTAGCATTAGCGCATTAGCTGTGTGTTTAGCTGTTAGCTGCGTTAGCATGCTAGCGGAGATGTGACAGCTGCATGATAAACACTCCCTCATCCGTTTTTGTGTGTTAAACAGAGCCCAGTGTTGGTGCAGCTCACCGGGCGCCGTCTGTCCGTTCACAGTGACCGAGTTGGGCTTCTTGGTCCAGGGGTTGACTTTGGGCGGAGGCGCCTCTCTGAGCTCCTTCTTGTCCTCCACGGTGTCGTCCTCGGCCTGCTTGGAGCCGGGCTCCGGGGTGAGGTCCGGGGTGAGCGGGGTGCTGTTGGAGGTGTGCAGGAGCGTCTCCACCTGGGTGGCCATGTCTCCGTGTCTCAATCCCACAACTTCAACGTGCTCTTCAACTTAAACCACAAAAAGTGCCTGTTTTCTGCGTTTCTTCCTTCACTCCTGCTCCTCTCCGCTCCACTCGGCTTTACTCTGAGCCACACGATAGCGGACACTCAGTAAAACATGTAAAATTTGGTTAAAAAAAATAAATAAATCCCGCCGTGGTGAAGCTCTCGGCCTGATTCTGCCCTCAGCGAACAGCACCACGCGACAGCCGCCCGGGGGCGCGCACGCAGCAGCGACGGAGATGACGTGAACGCGCCCGTTACGTTACGTTACGTTACGTTCACCAAGCCACGCCACACACCGACCGCGCGATGACGTCAGCGCGCTCTTGCTGTGGCCATACATGGAGGCCTCAGACCTCTGAACTTCATCCATTAGCCTTTAAAGCAATGCGTTTGTTTAAACGAACCAAATGGGCACGGAGGATTTGTCCCCAAACTTGACCTCTCATTTGTTTTAAATGTTCTGTATATAACACTAACAAACAGATGGTCAGTGTAGTGAGGAGTGTTGTGTCAGTGGGCTGGGATACAGACACATAAACAGTCTGGTTTATACTTCACACATGATCTCCATCCAGATGAACGTTCCCTCTAACACCTCCAGTAAATCATCTACATTCCTACTGGGAGGGAAGATTCTGTAAGTTCTAATACCCCAAACAATCAGCTCTGGAGTACCACAGGGGTGTATTCTCTCACCCCTCCTGTACTCACTCTACACCAGTGCCTACACCACCACAGACACATCCACCTATATATTGTATAAACAATATACGTTTGCAGATGACACAACTGTAGTGATGATGTTACCTGTAGAACATTGTGTCTTTATAAACATATTCAGTTTAATGTTGCCGGGGCAGTCGAAGTAATTATCCTGCTACTAAATCGCTTCAGACTTTAGGGAAGAACAACAGTGTATTTATCTGTTTGTCAATAATAATATTTATATTAATGTTAATATTAAAAGGTTCTTTCTCAGCTTCTTAGGGGCCAGTAGTGGCTCAAGCAGTTAAGCCTCTGGGTTGTTGATCAGTGGATTGGGGCACAAGCCCCAGAACTGCCAAGCTGCTGCAGTTGGGCCCTTGAGTAAGGCCCTTAACTCACCTCCAAAGTTGGGATATGTGAAAAAAGAATTTCAATATGCTGTAATGTATATGCCACAAAACTAAAGAATTCTTCTAAATTTACAGTTGTGGAGAAAATTTAATGTTTCTGTCATAATGCTGTCACATTTAAATTTAAATTTCACATTTAAATTTAAATTTAAATATCTCACGTTGTTCTCCTTTAACACTCCCCCCCCACACCCCCCCCCACACACACACCGACAGACTCTCTCACACACACGCACAATGCACAAAAACTGGACTCAGCAGCTGGTCAGCAGAACCACACTTCACAGCTTTAAAACTGCACAGTAAGGTGTTTGTGTGTGTGTGTGTGTGTGTGTGTGTGTGTGTGTGTGTGTGTGTGTGTGTGCGTGTGCGTGTGCGTGTGTGTCTGTATGTGTGTGTGTCTGTGTGTGTTTGTGTGTGTGTGTGTGTGTGTGTGTGTGTGTGTGTGTGTGTGTGTGTGTGTGTGCAGCCTTGTACTTGTTTAAACCTCAGCACATACTGAGAACTAATTTCTAAACATGTAAAAAAAATGTAGAAATACAGCAAAAAAGCAGAAATACACAATTATTACACAATGAATGTTTTCATTATTATTACTAGTATAAATATAATAAAACAGATCATTGTGTTTATAAAATACACACTGTATAGTGGCAGTGATCTCCTTTATGCCACTCATTATACGGACGGCTCTGAATTCCCTCATAGTAAATTTACTGATATTTTATTAGAACTGAGCTACAGTCCTTATTAAATTACACAAAGATATAATTATTTTAAATAAATGAAAGAAATCACGATTTAATTGTCATCTATTGTCTCTTCTCGCTGCTAGGGGCGTTACCTGGTGTCAGGGGCGTTACCTGGTGCCAGGGGCGTGACCTGTTGCAAGGGCGTTACCTGGTGCCAGGGGCGTGACCTGTTGCAGGGGCCAGAGTGTGACATTTTTAGTGATGGGAAGTTCGGTTCTTTCGGTTCTTTCGGACAGTTCGATTTAATGAACCAGTTCAAAAATCCAGTTCACCAGTTCTTTTACGTCCTGACGTAATGACGTCATTCACAATGACGTAATGACGCAAATTCCATCATCCCGCTGCCGGCAGATATTAACACAATCAATTTAACACATTCGAAAAGTTCTTTGTAATCATAACTTTAGTTAAATACGTTTCTTACATTTAAGTTTTGCAACTAAAACACGCAGTAAAGGCATTTATGTGCAAACGTGGATGTTTTACTTGCCTTAAAGATATAAAGTTAATAAACTAATCTTCATCAACTTACAAAAAGCGGCATATAAAAATACAGACTAAACTGCACAACAGTCAATAGTAAAATTAACTGACATATATTGAGTGACATATATTGATTTTTTTTATAAAAATGTTTAATAGCTTATGACTAGTTACTATGCATATCCCAATATGTATAATTTGCTCTGAGGATTCACGCATGCGCAGCATCAACAGTCTGTCGGACGCGTCCGAAACAGTTCTCAGTTCAGTGTACTGATGATTCGCTGTATCGGTTCAGTGTACTGATGATTCGCTGTATCGGTTCAGTAATTCACGCATGCGCAGTATCAACAGCTCGCGCTCACAGTTCTGTCAGCACAACAGTTCTCAGTTCAGTGTACAGGAGTTACATATAACTCCGGGATATTAGTTTATTTAGAGTCAGACAGACTGTCAGACGACCGAAAGTGTGTAACTTTAGTAACTTGTGGATCAGCGCTGACTCAAGACGCGAACTGTTTAGAACGAATCAGTCCGATTTGGTGAACCGGTTCATCCAGTTTACTAAAAAGAACCGGTTCAAAAGAACGATTCGTTCACGAACCGGCCATCACTAGACATTTTCACTTGACTAAACCAGCCAAGGATCCAAGTTCATGTTTATCATCTACACAAAACAAAGTGGTCCCTTTGTAAACCAGATCTGTCCCATTTAATAAGTGAGTTATACAGTTACACAGTCACACAGTTACACAGTCACACAGTTATACAGTTACACAGTCACACAGTTATACAGTTACACAGTCACACAGTCACACAGTTACATAGTTATACAGTTACACAGTCACACAGTTATACAGTTACACAGTCACACAGTTACACAGTCATACAGTTATTCTGGAATCTTTTGGAAAATGTAAAAAACAAAAAAGCTCAGAAAACGTGATATTTTAAAAGAATCCATTTTTTGTCCTTTCTTTTCTGGTAACCAATGTGACTGATACCTCTTGTTTGTATGACGTTGAACAAAATGTATATTTTGTGTTTGTCGTTTTTCATCATTAAAAATAAAAAAAGATCCAAGTCCATGTTTTTTTCGTTGTAACCGTTTCTGGTGACGGCCAATCAGATCTGATGGGTGTTTCTAAGCTCCTCCCACTTCTATGTGTTAAAGGTGTGTGAGGTAAATCTACACTTGACTTGAAACTTAAAGACAACAACGACATAAGCTGCTACAACGGTGAGTTTACATTTACATTAACATTATAACGTTATTAACATTAGCTTTACGTTAACATTATAACGTTATTAACATTAGCTTTATATGAATATTATGTAACCCCATCGTCCCACCAGGGGATGAGGAGAAACCTTAACATTACGTGTAACCACTACAGTGTGTTTCTTTGCAAATATGACAAGGTTTATTTTACAATATTTACAAGTAGCATCACAAAGAATGGCCCAAATGGTGTGTGTGTGTGTGTGTGTGTGTGTGTGTGTGTGTGTGTGTGTGTGTGTGTGTGTGTGTGTGTGTGTGTGAGAAACCCTGTGGTACGTGTATTAATGGTCGTTTTAACGCCACACACACTACACACTACACACTACACACTACACACTACACACTACACGCCTCTTTGTGGGCAGCGTCACGTTCTTACCATTAAAGTCGAATTTGAGCTTGCTTTATATTTTACATTTACTTTTCGTTCGGATTTTTAAACCCCATTTAAACCCCAAAAATGGCAGAATGAACAAACAAACAAACAAAGAAAGAAAAAGAAGTCTCTTTCACATTACAGACAACAGGGTTCCTATATAATAAGTTGCTGCTCTGCAAATAAGTGCACATTACAAATCAAACCAAAACCACTGTCTGTAAATCATAACCTGAACAGAAGGTATCATATGTATCACACTTGTATAAAAACCACACCATATTTACCCTTACTCAGTTACATGTACATATTACTACACCTTCTGTATAACCTCATGCCCTTCGTTATTACACTGCCACTTGTAAATAAGCCGTCTATGCACCTCTGGTTAGATGCTAACTGCATGTCATTGGCTCTGACACTTTACAATTCAGTTCTAGGCTGCTGTACTGTTCATTAATCAGTCGGTCTTTTCATCTGCTATTACACAGCCTTGAAAAACACCAAACAGCTTTTCTTAGCCCATGGTACACAGAGAGGAAGTCACCAAGTTTGACTTCCCTTTTTTTTTTTTTTTTTAAAGATTTTTATTTTTCACATACACCATTATATAGAGCATAAATAACCAGCAGTGACCTGGGAGTCAGGTCCGTGCCATGGACAGTGCAATTATTAAAGAACACAACACAGATGGGTAGTTGACGTGACATGGCTTTTTCACTGTCACAGAAGATAAAACATAATTTATTTCACATTTTCATAATTTAGAATACTGTAAATGGTTAAACATTTTCTTGTTTTATATGAATTTGTTGTTTTAATACCCAAGTTATTGTTAGTTTTTTTAGAACTTTGAGCCAAA
>NC_062538.1:22899318-22901818 GCF_022655615.1 Tachysurus fulvidraco
TAGCACACAGTTGATGTGAGGAGGATTTACAGTGTGGCTTTAGCAGCCCGTGTGTGTGGAGGTGAGACTGATGAGAGTGAGACAGGTTTACTGCACACCCCTAAGGTCACGTCACTACACTCCTCACTGTAGGGAAACAGGACGTTGTAGGAGATTCTAATCATTTTAATCACAAATGAATAATAATTGCAACATTTTAGTAATAATAACAATAGGTGGTTGAATCTCCACACAAATTACAGACACATAGTTACGTCTATAATTTACATTTACATTTATAATTTATTTTTATAAATTTATTTTCAAAAATGCGATGATAGAAAGTTTGGAATGGCTGAAAAAGTTACTTTTCTCATGCGGAAAGATTGATTTTATATTTAATAACAAACTCATGTTCAACGTATACACACACACACACACACACACACACACACACACACACACACACAAATATTTAAAATGAACAATAAATGTAAATGTAACATAATAAACATAATTAATTCTACCCCAGCAGCTTGAATCACAGAAGTTATACAAAGAATAAATATTCCTATAATAATAATAATAATAATAATAATAATAATAATAATAATAATAATAATACAATCTAAAAGTTTGAGAGTTAGAAACTTAAGAGTAATAACAATAAACATTTAATCATAACTTGATTATGATTTTTTTAGATGTCAACAGTCCCTGTGTTTACTAAAGAAGGCACCGCCCTTTCTAAACCCACACTGACAGTGATTGGTCAGTAGTGCAGTGGGTGGAGCCAGACTGTGAGAATGATGATGCAGGTGTGAGGGATGGAGACTGTAATGAAGTGGAGTTCTCATTTATCAAGAAATAAAATAAGTTAATTTGGACTGAAAAAAAGGATCTATCAAAATTCTAGATTTTTTTAATGTAATTTATTTTTCTTTTATATCAAATACTTGTGGGCAAGTCGTGGCCTAATGGTTAGAGTCTGACTCGTAATCCTGAGGTTGTAGGTTCGAATCTCGGGCCAGCCACGACTGAGGTGCCCTTGAGCAAGGCACCGACCCCCCCAACTGCTCCCTGGGCGCCGCAGCATAAATGGCTGCCCATTGCTCTGGGTGTGTGTTCACTGTGTGTGTGTGTGTGTTCACTGGTGTGTGTGTTCACTGCTGGGTGTGTGTGTTCACTGGGGTGTGTGTTCACTGCTGGGTGTGTGTTCATGGTGTGTGTGTTCACTGTGTGTTTGTGTGTGTGTGCACTTTGGATGGGTCAAATGCAGAGAATGAGTCTGGGTCACCGTACTTAGCCGTATGTCACGTTACTTTCAAATAATAAACTGTTTTAAGACTGAACAAATATTTGAATATGAGATACACCTTTTGTAGTGTTTCAGCTAAAAAAAACACCCCCCCCCCCCAAGTTCTTTCTCTCTGCAGAATAATGGTCATAATAATCTCAATTAATATTCATTAATCACTTTTATGTGATTAAAAGTTCATGACAAACTAAAACTGCATTAAATTAGAGATATAATGAAGTTAAACTCCAGTGAAGCAGAGATAATTGTGTGGAGTTTATTTTCTGTTAATAACATCACACATCAATGTGTTTAAAACTGTTTTAGTTATAAAACCAGAAAAGGTATGGCGTTACCCAATAAGGGGCGGGGCCAGGTGAATGCTGCAGAAAGGTAATGGGCGGGGCCATGTGAATGCTGCAGGTGAGTGGGCGTGGTCAGATTAACAGGCAGCGAGATAAACTTCATGTCATCAGAACTCAGCAAATTAACAGAATTGCTACAACTACATTTGATTTTATTAAATATATAATCACATTCTAACTCTACATATTTAATCATCTCATTAATAATTCATCAGCTTCTGCCATAAAGTGAATGTAACAATGGGGAACATTTTAAGATGAAGTGTGTTACATCATTATTTTACACAGATTTAAAGTAGCATGTGTTTATTTTCAAATTTAAAAACACAGAACCGTAGCCCCGCCCCTTTAAGGAAATCTCAAATAAGAAAAGTCCATTTTAGGTTAAACAACTGTCCAGTGACGAGAGATACAGAAGAACACGCATTTGTTTTAAAATACAACACTGCAACAGTATCATAGATTGTGATAAAATGTTGAGCATGTTATCGTTATGTGGAAGCTTCATCCAGAAAGAAGATGTTAGCGATACAGAAAATGGTGGAAGAGCAGAAGCAAACACTGTGCACTAAATCAGGGGACAAATAAAAGTTTTCTAAGAAACAGGATGTTAAAGAAAACAACTAATTCCATCTGAATCGTGAGTGATGCTCAGTGTTATAGTGAAGTGTTATTAATGTTAATAAGAGGATAATCAGAAACGCACCACACGCTGAACTCAGCTCAGATTCATCCTGTGATAATTAGCAGTTTTGTCACAGAAACATGAGCATAACAGTTAACATGAGGGACCAAAAAGCACTTCAGGGACATTAAAATTAGCTGGACAGACAGACTGGCAGACATCACAAGCTCCGCC
>NC_062538.1:22906818-22911818 GCF_022655615.1 Tachysurus fulvidraco
GTGCTGTTCACTCAAAGGTGCGTAAAAGATGAAATCTGCCGTCGCACCAAAACTTTTCTTATCTGCAAGACGGAAGGAGTTCGATTCGCAGAGATGCTTCTGAGGGAGGATTTGGGGGACCGACGAAAGCTGTTGGCCTCAAATCGATCAAGCAAGGCGGCAGGAAACTAGTGTTGTGGAAGTTTCGAGGTTCGAGAGAATTAAAGCATTAGATATCACACCGATAGGCACGGGCGAGAGTATAAAGGTTTCACGGTTTATTGCGTTCAGCTTTGCAGAAGGACCCAACACTCTAAAATCAGAGAGGAAGGGCCTTATTGATAACATCAGGATTTTATAGACAGGAATAAAAATGAAACAGGACATGTAAAACCAAAACATCATCCACCTTTGGCTTAGAAGCATCACCTGCTCATCTTCTGACCAAGCTAATCCCACGGGAACAGAAAAAGTCTCACGGGAAAGGTTTTAGGAATAAACGACTGCAATCTCTAGTCACAATAACTAGCAGCCACGGGAAATACAGAAGCCTAGAAGGACAGATTCATGTGAACATCTCTAAAGTAAAAATTTCCACTACACTAGGTTTTTTTCGCGGTCCATACGGTTTCATAGATGGACGACGGATCGAAGTTGACGGATGAAGTGATACGTTTCGAATGGTCAGGTAGTGGGTAACTCTATCTAAGGCTTGGGTTCACACAGAGACTGAGTTACTAGTAGTAAAATTATTTTTAGTTCACTGAATGTTCGGAGCTTAAAGGACATTGTTAAAAGAAAAGCTGTTATTTTATTTCGTAAAGGGCAAAAGGCTAATTGTGTTTCTACAAGAGACTCATTCTTCAGATTTGGATGCTTCTTTTTGGACTAATCAATGGGGTGACAAGATATTTTTCAGTCATGGTTCAAATCGTTCCACATTTAAACGATGTTTGGAGATATTTAAATCCTGCAGTTTTTCATGGTTTAGGCCTAATAAGGAGAACAAGTCTAGAATTGATTATTGGATGGTCAGTGACAACATTTTAAAGTATACTTCTCAATCTACAGTCTAAAGTGCCACTAACACATCATCGCTTTATAGATCTTGTTTTAGAACCTAAATTTAAGCAATTTAGAAACAAAGGTTACTGGAAGTTCAGTGACAACAAAGAAATACTATCAGTAGTTTAAAGATCCGAGAAGAGGAATGCAGAGATTTTAGAAGAATTGAAAGAGAAGTGTTTCAGTTTTATTTAAAACTTTATTCTTCAGATTTCTCCTCAGATGAGTCAGATCTCTTATCGAGAGCTCATTTAAAGTCTTGTGTGATTTAGATCTTAAGTTGGCTTCAGTGGTGGAGAGGATGCCTTTAAATAAATCCCCAGGGACAGACGGGCTCTCGAACAATTTTTTAACATTTTTCTGGGGAGATCGAAGAAAATTATTATTTAATTCCCTATTAGAATGCAGAATAAAGAAAGTGATAGAAAACAAGGCTTAATTACATTGAATCCCAAAAGTGGCAAGGATAAAAGATTTTTAGACAATTTGAGGTCTATCGCTTTGCTTAACACAGATTATAACATTTTTTATGGGGATATTGCTGTGAGGCTAAAAAAAGGGTGTTGCTGCTATAATTAGTGAGACACAATCTGGGCTTAAGGGAGGAAGGTCAGTCCATAATAATATTAGATTGGTGTTCGATTTAATTGACTATAGTGATGTGGTTCAAGGCAGTGGGTTTCTTATTTTCTTAGATTTTTTACAAAGCATTTGATGCGGTTGAACATCCATTTATTTTGGTTTTGGAGTAAGATTTATAAATGTAATTAAAATGTTAGACAACAGAATAAATAGCTCTGTAGCTTTCGGTCATGGAACCTGCACAAGATTCCCAGTTAAAAGGGGGATTCGTCAAGGATATGGCAGCTCACCATTGCTATTCATTATGGTTGCAGAGCTTTTATCTATTGATAAAAAAAATTGATAAAAAATAATGGTATCGAAGGTTTAACTGTGTTGAATAGACAAATAAAGTCAGTTTGCTGACGACACAACGTTGTTTTTAAAAGATAAACACCAAATTCCACTAACATTACTATTCATTATTCATTCATTCATTATTTATTAATCTTAAAAAATGTGAAATGTTAACCTTACATGACTTCCCATTACAGTCATTATTTTATATTCAAATTAAGGGACGAAGTTAAATATTTAGGGACAATTATTTCTGAAGATAGAGAAACAATAGAGAGTAAAAATGTGTTGAATAACGTAGATAAATGTAAATCTATACTAAATAGATGGCCACAGAGGGATCTTTCATTTTTGGAAGAGTTCTTTTGTCTAAAATGGATGGTTTGTCCAGATTCATCTACCCAGCCTTCTCCTTGCCCATATCGCCACGAACGATTAAATTAATAAGTAGTTTGAATTTTAATTTTATTTGGAGGAATAAATGTCATTATATCAGAAAGGATGATATGATTATAAATGATGGAGAAGGTGTGAGTGCGATTGATTTTGACACGAAGTCCTTTATTCAGAACAGTCACTCCTTTTGGTTTATTGTCCCCAATGCAATTTTTAGCTAATTGGGTGGAATACGACTTTTTTACGCCGTGACGTTGAGTGTATGTCGCTACCAGTTAAACTTTCAACCTTTCTTCAGCAGGGGCTGCTGTATTGGAGACTATTGTTTAAACATAACTTCACAACACTCCAGTCTGGAACAACAGATATATAAGGTTCGGCAGAAAATCTGTACATTTTGAGGAATGGAAAGCCAAAGGGATTTTGGGCAGTGGGCCATTTCTTAGACGATAATCTGTCTGACAGAATTTTGTGAGAAATACCAACTGCAGTGTTCTGTTAATGTTTACAATAGAATGATTAGAGCTACACCAGTCGTTGTGAGATTAATGGTTAGAGAAGACATTTTGTTCTCTAAGGTCTCCCAGAATTGGGACAGCTCTCCTTAGAAGGTTGTGACTTCTGTGACAAAAAATGCACAAACAGAATCATTAGAAAACTAATTTTACATGATTATTATCCAAACCCTATTAAAGGGGACCACATGCTTAAGGAGTTTTTAACTCTGAAATTAAAAAAATAATAAAAAATATTTGTCTTTCCCCCTCCCTCCGAAAGCTAAAGATTTTAAACGACATTTATCCCACCAACGAATTTTTGAGATTGAATTTTAACCTCGATGTGAATAATTGTGTTTTTTGTGAAACAGATATTGAAAATTTAGAGCTTCTTTTGTGATATGGTGCAACCTTCGTGGACAGATATGCAAAGCTGGTTACGGTCTGGGGAGGATGAACTCCCTCCTCTTAATGTAAAGATAATTAGGTTTGGTATCTTTTTGGAAAACCAAGAGTTTGATTTTATTTGTGTTTTTTTGTTATGTTGGGAAGTTTTTCATTCATAAGTGCAGATGGTTTAAATCTAGACCCAACTTTAACCAGCGGATGAATGAGTTTAAACTCTTATGTGAAGCCTTAAGATTGATTTCTCTGTTAGACAGAAATAAACTAATTTAAAATAAAGCCCTTTTTGATTTATTTTGATACAGATATTTTTATTTACTAATTAGTATTATTTTGTTAAATTTATTTTATTTTTATTTATTTAATTTTTTTTGTCAGTTTGTTTTATTGTGATCTCTGTTTGTTCTTGGCGATGCTCAACCTGTGGCCGATTATTGGGATGTTCCTTGTTTGTTTGTTTGTTTGTTTATGTTTGGTCAGAATAAATAAATAAATAAATAAATAAATAAATAAATAAATAAATAAATAAATAAAAACAAACCCAGTCAGACAACCCAGAAGAGGTTGGTATAGGTTGTGAATGGAAACGTACTGATCTCCGGACAAGACACCTGTCACTCAAGGTATACATGAAGTTCAACAATCTGCCACAGGGAAAGTTGTTATGGATTACTGTGGATTAATTCTGTTTTCTTATATTTAAACGGAGATCTTTACACATTACACATAAGATTCCATACCTGTATATCTTGAGTGACAGGTGTCTCGTCCAATGATCGGTAAGTTTCTAAATTATGGTTGTGTGTTGTGTTGTCATGTGTTTTGCACTTCTCAGCCACCGTACTTTTATACTTCTTATTCCACAGCAAGTAATCAAGAATGACAGATGTATTTGATCAATGATGCCACTTTTTATACATGAACAAATAGAGCTTTTTATCTATACTTATAGTTTTAATAATAAACTTAATAATTTTGTGTAAGATCCCTGAAATGAGTTTGTTCCTATTGTCATTATAAACAGCTATAAACACTTTTCCCTTCTCTTTATTCTCTGCATTGACACTGCGGTGTTGACAGACTGAATATATTAATACATTAAATAAACATTCATCTTAAACATATATGTCATCATCATCATCATCAGTAAATGACAATGAAGTCACTATAGTCTTTTTCTATAGTGTTACTGCTTTAATTAGCTTTAAACACACACACACACACACACACACACACACACACACACACACACACACACACACACACACAACTGACTCAGAGACAAAAATGTATTTTATTATTTTAATTAAAACATGATTTTCCATTTTTATATTCAGTACTGAAATAGATTTATTTTTGTAGAAAAATAACTTTTAAAAATCATCTGGGATTCATTTCACTGGCATTAAAATCATCTTCAGCTTCATCTGTCGTTATTGTGGCTTTAAAAAAATCACTTGATTTTTGTAAAGGTTCAGAAAACCCCAAGAAATAAAAATATACAAAATAGTGTTTTCTCAAGCTGTTAAATCAATAAATTAATCAATCCCCCTTCTCCCTGGACCCTAACACTAACCCTAACACTAACCCTGACCAAACCCTAACCCCAACACTAACCCTGACCCCAACACTAACCCTAACCCCAACACTAACCCTGACCCCAACACTAACCCTGACCCCAACACTAACCCTGACCCCAACACTAACCCTGACACTAACACTAAACACTAACCCCAACCC
>NC_062538.1:22919318-22934318 GCF_022655615.1 Tachysurus fulvidraco
GTGATCTGTTGAGTGAGATTCTGTCGCTGACGTAAATGTTGAAGCCGTTGTCTCTGTAAGCCTGATCCACTCGGTCAGCATCGGTTAGTGGGAACGGTTTGCCCTGCTCTCCATTTCCTTTAAACACATCACACACACACACACACACACACACACACACACACACACACACACACACACACACACACACACACTAAACACTTAAACAGTCACATGAAGAGCAGCTCAGAGATCAGGATAAAGTTCAGCATTACTGAGTGTGTGTGTGAGCATAAAGATGGTCTACAGTCACAGAAATTAACTTTGGGACACTTCACAGGAAAAAGCACTTAAACAAGAAAATAAAAAAAGCTGTGTGTGTCTGTGTATATGTCTGTGTGTGTGTGTGTATATGTCTGTGTGTGTGTGTGTATATGTCTGTGTGTGTGTGTGTATATACGTCTGTGTGTATATATGTCTGTGTGTGTATATATGTCTGTGTGTGTCTGTGTGCGTGTGTATATGTCTGTGTGCGTGTGTATGTCTGTGTGTGTATATATGTCTGTGTGTGTGTATATGTCTGTGTGTGTATATATGTCTGTGTGCGTATATATGTCTGTGTGCGTGTGTATATGTCTGTGTGCGTGTGTATATGTCTGTGTGTGTATATATGTCTGTGTGTGTATATATGTCTGTGTGTGTATATATGTCTGTGTGTGTATATATGTCTGTGTGTGTATATATGTCTGTGTGCGTGTGCGCGCATGTCTGTGTGTGTATTGACCTGTTCTTGCTGCATCTCTCTTTATGGCCTCATTGTCATGCCAGTCTTTCCTCCTCTGACTGTCACCAAGCGTCTCCCTCTGGAGCAATTCCTACACACACACACACACACACACACACACACACACACACACATCAATACATGTATGTGATACAAACACACATCATGGACCAAAACAAAGTTTATAAACAAAAACACAACTGAAACACTTCTGAACACTTTACACACTGCAACATGGTCTTCTGTTGTATAACTGAGTGTGTGAGTGTGCTTGGTGTGAGAGTTCTGACATGGGTGTGTGTGTGAGTGTGTGTGAGGGTTCTGACCTGTGTGTGTGAGAGTTCTGTGTGAGAGTTTTACCTGTGTGTGAGAGTGTGTGTGTGTGTGTGAGAGACAGAGTTTTACCTGTGTGTGAGAGCTGTGTGTGAGAGTTTTACCTGTGTGTGTGTGTGTGTGTGTGAGAGAGAGAGAGTTTTACCTGTGTGTGTGTGTGTGTGTGTGTGTGAGAGTTTTACCTGTCTGTGTGTGTGTGTGTGTGTGTGTGTGTGTGTGTGTGTGTGTGTGTGTGTGAGAGAGAGTTTTACCTGTCTGTGTGTGTGTGTGTGTGTGTGTGTGTGTGAGAGAGAGAGAGTTTTACCTGTCTGTGTGTGTGTGTGTGTGTGAGAGAGAGAGTTTTACCTGTGTGTGTGTGTGTGTGAGAGTTTTACCTGTGTGTGTGTGTGTGTGTGTGTGTGTGTGTGTGTGAGTGTGTGAGAGAGAGTTTTACCTGTGTGTGTGTGTGTGTGTGTGTGTGTGTGTGTGTGTGAGAGTTTTACCTGTGTGTGTGTGTGTGTGTGTGTGTGAGTGTGTGAGAGAGAGAGTTTTACCTGTGTGTGTGTGTGTGTGTGTGTGTGAGAGAGTTTTACCTGTGTGTGTGTGTGTGTGTGTGTGTGTGTGTGTGTGTGTGTGTGAGAGAGAGAGAGTTTTACCTGTGTGTGTGTGTGTGTGTGTGTGTGTGTGTGTGTGTGTGTGTGTGAGAGAGAGAGTTTTACCTGTGTGTGTGAGAGCTCCGTGTTTCCGGTGTTTGAGTTCCTCAGAGCGCCGCTGTGGAAGAAAAGCAGCGCGGCGATGATCAACACCACAACCTGCAACAACCGCTTCTCTCTCCGCCTCATACTGACCCGCTGACACGGCGAACACACACAAACACTCACTCATAAACACTATACAGCGGATAAACACACAATTTCATCTCTCTCTCTCTCTCTCTCTCTCTACTTCCGCCTCAAAGGAGCGAACCATCAGACTGCGCCGCGGGGGGATCCGGTCTCACTGCAGCAAACCAACACGGCGATCAAACACCACGCAGATTAAACACGTTATAACACTACAAAGTGGAGGTGGTGGTTATAATATTGTCACGTGTACACGCGAGAATAAAAAGGGTGAAATGAGTTCTGACACCCAGAAAATGGTACAGCTCATAAAGTTGTAAAGTTCTGTCATTATATAAAAACAGGGCTCTCAAGTTATAGATATAAAACTCATTAGATATAAAACTCATTAGATATAAAACTCATTAGATATAAAACTCATTAGATATAAAACTCAGCTGAAGTTGTGAAGAGCAAGAATGACATCTCCACCCACCCCCCCACCCCCCGGTGTGCTTGGATCACTAAACACAATTTAACCAAATACAAAGTGGTGGTGTTTATTGTAAGTGTTTGTTACCTTTTTGTTCCCCTTTATCATGTTTAATGTTGCTCCCATATAAAACAGTTCAGCACAAGCCCAGACATGTTTAGGGACATGATTGAGGACAATGTCCCGTCCAGAGACATGATTGAGGACAATGTCCCGTCCAGAGACATGATTGAGGACAATGTCCCATCCAATGTTCAAACCGGCCATCGAAAATACCCTCTGGGCATCAGCATTACAATGGAGAAGCACTAAAACCAAGACTATGATGTTTGATAGCCTCCCAAATTTGTTCAATCCAGTCACCATTGAAAAAAGGAACCAGGGGCCTCTATTACTCAGATGTTTCCTGGCACCATCTCAGGGCCCCCAGTTTGAGAACCACTGGCCCTAGACTACTTGTTCTGAGCAGGTGTATAACAAGGAACTTAAATGTAGTTTAAAAAATCTTTCAGCATAATTTTGTTTAAAACAACAAGATTTAATGCAATTTTATTTGTACCCTGAGTTCCTCAGTCACTTACACACAGCACACTGCTTACTGGAAGGCCATTGAGGCCAAACCCCCTGCAGGTACTTACATTCTTCCATAACATGCACAGTAACACTTTATTTTAGGGACATTTAACTAGCTGCTTATTAGCATGAATATTAATAGAATATTGGCTATTTATTAGTGCTTATTAAGCACATATTAATGCCTTATTCTGCATTACATAATTCTACATTCTTAATTGTACCCAATACCTAAACGTAATAACTACCTTACTAACTCTTAATAAGCAGTAAATTAGGAGTCTTACCACATGCACAGATCATTTGACCCCCCCCCACACACACACACACACTCACATCCCCCTGACATAAAATAAATCCCCCATATATCACTTAAGGGGGATTCAGCTCCATTTTCCAGGCCTTGACTACCACAGAAACAGAGACCTAATAAACTTGAGACCTAATAAACGCTTCATTTTACATTTTGATTGGGACTCTTTAGAAGGGCAAAGTGTGGGGGATGCTTTCATTTTACAGCAATCATAGGGAAATATGTTTATTACTATTATTAAGTTTATGATGTTTATTACAAGCATAATAATGTTTATTATGCTTTTGTGTTACTCAATGAAAGAATCAAAGTTATACTTACAATTAAATCAGTCAAGACGTCATTTTTAACACTTGTATTACCTTACATGCCTGTCTGCTTTTTGTTTGTATATGATATAATTTATATACATTTCCCTATATTTCCAAATAATTCCCATAAATTCCTTTAAATTTCCATAAATTCCCATAAGTAACCCTTCACAGCCCTGTATAAATATATAGTTTTGTGTGTGTGTGTGTGGGATGTTATACCACTCCCTCACACCGCAGTACTTCATTAATCATTTATAGTCCAGATTATAAATGATTTATTAGTCAGTGTAATCTACATCTTTACATTTTGGATGATATTAAAATAGTGATGAGAATAAAAGCTGACCCTTTCTGAGCAAAGACCACCTGATCACCACCTGATCACCACCTGATCACCGCTGCACACACCCCAGTCATTATAACCATGCTTTAACAAACCTTTGTGCTTTTACTGCCTTACAGATTAGTGTTTGTCCTTCCTCTCTGGAGCTGAAGTCCTTGCATGTTCTCCCCCTGGTTCAGGTGTTTCCTCCCCATGTCATCTCTAAACTGTGTGTAGTGTGTGAACCTGTGTAGTGTGTAGTGTGTGTGTGAGCCCCCCCCCCCCCAAACACACACACACACACACACACACACACACACACACACACACACACACACACACACACACTATCAAGCTGAGTAACATCCCAAATTGAATTTATAGACAGTAAAGTGAAATAGTAAAAAAAAAAAAAAAAAAAACAGAAAATGAAAATATAATGAACTATTCAGAAGGAGTTCATTTAAAGACGGTCTCTTACTGCAGGAGGCTCACAGATCACCTGCTAGTTTATACTTTCATCCAAGTGAACTGGGTTTGTTTATAACTGAATTCATTTCACAGCACACAAACTTCACACTCTCTCTTTTTTGTGTTCTTCTCTCTGTTCAGGGCATCGTGTTCACTGTGTTCCTCGTCCTGATGCTCAATAGATGCTTGACCTCCACATTCAGCTTCATCCACGGCTGTGGTACAAGTCAGGATGCGTGGAGGCAGAGGCACGCTCCTCGCCAGCTCCTCCATTTGCTTTGCCAATTCCAGAGTTTTAAACTGTGTGACTTTTGCGAGTTCCAGGGTTTTATTGGATGTAACGATAGGGATACGTTTGGCGATTTCCAGAGCTTTTTGCAGTTTCTCAGCTCCATCAGTGCGAAAGAAATCGTTGATGGCACGCTCAGTTTTGCGCAGGTGTGTGTTGACCATGCACAGACGAGTCATGTTGAGGATGATGGTGATGGTGAAGGCAATGAAGCACACGATGATGTAATAAAGCCCCAATCCACTGTATGTGTAGCTCACTCTGAGCGTCACTGTGTAGTTGGAGATGCTCTCTAAGCTCAGTGAGAAACACGTGTACCGTCCACGATCCTCAAAGGAAACACTGGTGATGTTCAGCGTGTCTTTATCCACTGTGACCCGGTTCCCTCCTGCACACAGCAAAACATCAGAGTTTATATAACAAAACATCTACACCGAACACACACCGAACACAACACACAGAACACAACACACACCGAACACACACAGAACCCAACACACACCGAACACACACCGAACACAACACACACACAGAACACAACACACACCAAACACACCACACACCGAACACACACACAGAACACACACACCGAACACAACACACACCGAACACACACACACCGAACACACACACAGAACACAACACACACAACACAACACACACAACACAACACACACCGAACACACACCGAACACACACTGAACACAACACACACAACACACACCAAACACAACACAGAACACAACACACACCGAACACAACACACACCGAACACAACACACACCGAACACAACACACACCGAACACAACACACACCGAACACAACACACACCGAACACAACACACACCGAACACAACACACACCGAACACAACACACACTGAACACAACACACTGAACACAACACACACCGAACACAACACACACCGAACACACACACACCGAACACACACACAGAACACAACACACACAACACAACACACACAACACAACACACACAACACAACACACACCGAACACACACCGAACACACACTGAACACAACACACACAACACACACCAAACACAACACAGAACACAACACACACCGAACACAACACACACCGAACACAACACACACCGAACACAACACACACCGAACACAACACACACCGAACACAACACACACTGAACACAACACACTGAACACAACACACACCGAACACACACCGAACACAACACACACCGAACACAACACACACCGAACACACACACACCGAACACACACACCAAACACACACACACCGAACACACACACACCGAACACACACACACCGAACACACACACACACCGAACACACACACACACCGAACACACACCACACACACACCGAACACACACACACACACACACACACACCGAACACACACACACCGAACACACACACACACCGAACACACACACACACCGAACACACACCACACACACACCGAACACACACACACACACACACACACCGAACACACACACAGAACACACACACAGAACACACACACAGAACACACACACCGTACACACACACACCGTACACACACACACCGTACACACTCACTGAACACACACACTGAACACACACACCGTACACACACACACCGTACACACACACACCGTACACACACACCGAACACACACACCGTACACACACACCGTACACACACACCGTACACACACACACACCGTACACACACACACCGTACACACACACTGAACACACACACCGCACACACACACCGCACACACACACCGAACACACACACCGTACACACACACCGTACACACACACACACACACCGTACACACACACTGAACACACACACCGCACACACACACCGAACACACACACCATCCTCACAGACAAGGTGAAATCTCAGCATCTGTCTCAGGTTTATTCTACATAACAAAGTGTTCCACTGCCAGTGTACTTTAACACCAGGCTTCTTCACTTTACAAGAAACAAGTTTGAGGTTTTTTTTAAACATTAAACTAAAGTTCTAGTTTTGTGAATCATTTAAGAAGTTCGCTTACACTGCAAGGCTGAACAACACACCTGAGTTTATGACACGGCCCTTAGAGTCCAACCACTGGATGTTGTCATGTTCACTCATATTGCACTTCATCACTACACTTTCGCCCTCCTTTACAGTGATGACCCCTGCAGAGGGCAGATCATGAAGCTCCTTCACACTGTCACCTACATGGAAACACACCAGGAACACAAAGAGGAACATCTGCTTCATTCTGAAAAGGAAACAATACAAATGTGAAGAAATGATAAACAGCTCCTGTAGATTATCCGTTTAATAAACCTGCATTAAGTAAGAAACACTATTGCATTTAGTTCAACGAGAGCGAATCATTATGGAACATTTACCTCAGAAGAGAGTCACAGTCACTTCCGGGTTTCAGGTACAGGTGTGTGTCCGGTTTTACCTGTCCGGCGGCGCACGCGCGCGTTACCGGAAATCACACACTTTAATGATGTATAAGTTCTACAGTAAATATTATTAGAAAGAAAGCGCGATGTTAGAATCTTAACTTTGTCTAAAGCTTTAATATGTTTATAAAGTAAATGCTTGTGATTTTAAATCTTTAATTCGAGTTTTTTATTTTTATTTTATTGCACTGTAAAAAAGTTGTTAGTGTGTTGTTCTGCTCAAACACGTAGAATTTAAAGATTTTAATAATAATAATAATAATAATAATAATAATAATAATAATAATAATAATAATAATAATAAAACAGTTCCTTTTTTTCCCTTTTCTTTGATAGAATAAATGTAAAATTATATAAAGATGTTTCTCCGCCTTAGTTACTTATTTCACTGTTGAGGTTTTGGTTTATTTGTGTGTCAGATGTTTGCAATTCATAGTAAAAAAAAAAAAACAAAGCTTAGAAATTTATCTCGTAATTCTCTGAAAGTTTCACTTTTCCTATCTGTTATATACTAATAATACATAAACACATTATTCTTTTCCTTTTTTCTTTTTTAATATTAGTGTTATTTCTTTTCCTTTATTTAACATGTATTATTATTATTATTATTATTATTATTATTATTATTATTGCATTTGTTGTTGCTTCCCCTGTTTTTATCTTATCTTGTTATAAAGTGCTTCAAGTGTGTGTGTGTGTGTGTGTGTGTGTGTGTGTGTGTGTGTGTGTGTGTGTGCGTGTGTGTGTGTGTGTGTGTGTGTGTGTGTGTGTGTGTTTGAGACATAAAGGTCAGGTGTAACATTGACTTTAAGTGTAGTAGCTGGTGTAAAGTGTGTGTTTAACTTTCATGAAGCTGAGAGCAAAGTATCATTAGTTAGATTAGTCAGAACAGGGGCAGTTCTAGACCTCCTGTAGGGTCTCCAGCGCCCCCTGTCTGTGATCTCTGCCACCCTAAAACTATAAGTATATACTTATTATTACTTTCAAAAATAAAAAATAAAAATGACGTTAAAATGCAGGACATGTCGTCGATGGGAAAGAAAATTATTTATCAGTTTATTGGAATGGAGAAGCTCAGAGTCAGTCAGAGAGCAGTGAAATGTCACTATTCTTATTACCTGAGTTGTAGCACAAACTAAATATTAATGCAAACAATCCATTTAATACTAAATAATAATAACATTTATTGATTTGGTCTTTGTCTTGTGAATATTAGTTTATTAATGACGTCATCCATCGGACACACTGTTTGTAGAGAACACAAACACACATGAACTGATCTGATTCAAGACTGACATCATTACATCATGCATAACATTTTGGTGTCCACTTTTACCATTTAATAACACCATAACTTTTGGCTTACTATGTAGTTATATAATATATAATATAAAACTCTTCTTGTTTTAAATTCTCACTGAGGGATAAAACCCCTAAAGATGAAACCCTAGAACTGCCCCTGGTATCAGAGTTAATCAGTTTATATATATATATATATAAAAACAACACACATTCGAGATGAGTTATTTTCTTAATGTTTGATTTTTTCACCTCTCCTGTAGACACAAATCAGGTCATTGTTAGTGAATCAGGTCATTGTTAGTGAAGCAGAGTGTGAGAGTGTGTAAGGCGATGGCATTCCTCAGGGCTGGATTATGGTGTCATTGCGTTTCTGTCCTGCACAAGCGCTTTACTGAAATTCCACTGTAATGGATTTGAGACTTTAAGAGTCAGATTTGAACAAGATTACAGACTGTAAAGTGCAATGTCCACAGTACACACACTTTAGCACACGCCTGGTGCATCTAACATGTTCATTATTTGTATTTTCACACTGAACCAGCTGCAGCCTCATTTTATTTTATTCCAGATAAACAGCAGATGTTCCTCACCAGGGAGCGAGACATGACCGGCCTTCTTGACAACCATTAACCTCAAAAATTAATCATTGCAGGGGTCGTAGTTTATTTGTGTTCCAGCAATGTCACAACACAGAGTGCAAACCTTTGCGAGTTAAGAAGGGGCAGACGCACAGATCAGGACAGAAAGAGAAGCCAGCATGGGGTTTTCAGATCTTTTGGATGAAATTGGTGGACTTGGACGCTTTCAGCTGATCTACATCATGATGCTATCCGTCCCAGGCCTTCTGATGGCCAGTCAGAATTTACTCAATAACTTCACAGCAGGAATCCCGAAGCATCACTGCACCATCTCCAACATGACGATCACTCTGAACATTTCCACATCTGAGGAAGATGAGCTCTCGCTTTTGAGAACCTTCATTCCTGAGGATCAGTCTCAGCTTTCCGAATGCAGCAGGTTTGTTCAGCCCCAGTGGTATCTGAGCAGCACAAACCTCAGTCAGTCTGCAAGTCTGAATTTGACTGAAATTGAGACAGAGAGCTGCAAGGATGGATGGACCTACAAGAGGACGGAGTTTATCTCCACAATCGTGTCTGAGGTGCGTGAGCTGGTTGATTAGACTCTCTGTAACCCTCTAAACGTTCAGTCTCATTGTGGAGATGAGAGATACGAGAGCTGTCTAAAGGGTTTAAATAAGTGTGAGGGTTTCAAGGCTCCGAGGTTGTGTTTTTAATCATATAATTTTGTAATGCTTTAAAATTTGTGTGCTTCCATATTGTTTTTAATATAAAATGTGAAACAAGGTTGTGGAGCAGGAGCTTAGGTTGAAGATGAATCTGAAGATCTTACTTTTGTTCCTCACTTTGCAACTTCTCAACTCAGGTCTGTGAGGACAAAACTGCCCTGGGATCAAAGGTTCCAGGGTCACATCCAGGGCCTGTGTGCCCATAGCATTGTTGTGTAGTCATGGTGAAGAACTTTGTGTTGTTGTGGATCTTTACAGTGTCATGCCTTCGAGACACAACATCAAGATGTACTGAGTTTTATAATAACAAAACTTCACCGTGATCCTGATGCTTTCACACAGTGTTTAACATTCAGCAGCTGATGTTGTTCATAATGGAGCAGTGTGTGTGTGTGTGTGTGTGTGTGTGTGTGCGTGTGTGTGTGTGTGTGTGTGTGTGTGTGTGTGTGTGTGTGTGTGTGTGTTTTCCTCAGTGGGATCTTGTGTGCAGTCTCCGGCCACTCAAACAGATGAGTCAGACCATCTACATGGGTGGAGTTCTCACAGGTGCCATTATTTTTGGAGGGCTTTCAGACAGGTGAATAAAGTCTTAGATGAATTCCTTGCTGTTCTTCGCATGTTCTTCTCATGTTCTTCTCATGTTCTTCTCATGTTCATCACAAGTTCCTCTTCCCCTGAAGGTTTGGGAGGAAGGTGATACTCACCTGGTCATATTTTCAGCTGGCTGTTTTGGGGACATTCACTGCTTTGTCTCCGTCGTACTTGGCCTACTGCATCTTTCGCTTCCTCACCGGCATGGCTGTGTCAGGGGTCATCCTCAACACTATGTCACTCAGTGAGTAACACCCACTCTTCATCAAAATCCTCCTCCTCATCATCATCTGCACAGTGAGATGAGCTAAAGCAGAGACTGGTGTCAGATGTTTGCTTTTCCAGCTGTACCTCATGTTGCTCAGTTATATAAGATGTTCCACAGAGACAGTTATCAGGTTCTCCAGCACTGTTCTGTGTTTGTGTGTGTGTGTTTGTGTGTGTGTGTTTGTGTGTGTTTGTGTGTGTGTGTTTGTGTGTGTGTGTGTGTGTGTATAGGGATGGAATGGGTCCCCACAAGGTCCCGCACCCTGGTGTCTTTTCTCTCCTCCGTGTTCTTCATTTTTGGGCAGATGCTTCTAGCAGGAATAGCGTACAGTCTGAAGGACTGGAGGAAACTGCACGTGGCCGTCTGCTCGCCCTTCTTCATCGTTTTCCTGTATTGCTGGTGAGGACAGTGAGATGTTCCTTCAAGGCAAATCCCATTTATTGTATGTTCAGTGCCGTGGCTGCAGATGGAGTTCAGCTGATGTTCAGTTTGTGTGTATGTGATCTTCAGGTGGATCGCAGAGTCCGCGAGATGGCTAGTGGTGAACGGTCGCTCAGAAGAAGCTCTGCAGCAGCTCCACCGTGTGGCCAGGATCAACGGCAAACAGGAAATGGTGGAGAAAATCACACTGGAGGTCTGGAGGATATTTACACAGTCTGAACACAATAAACACTTCATGTTCACTTTAACATCTCTGTGATGGAGCAGAGTGAGTTACAGACCTGTGTCCTCTTCACAAACACTCCATACGGCCTGCAGAGTACAGTGTGTGTGTGTGTGTGTGTGTGTGTGTGTGTGTGTGTGTGTGTGTGTGTGTAGGTGCTGCAGTCTCATATGAAGAAAGAGATGCAGTCCAGTAATAAAGTGTTCACAGTGTACGATCTTCTGCGCACTCCCGTCATTAGGAGGATCTCTTTGTGCCTCGTAGCTGTCTGGTAAATCTATACATGACACACTGCTAATGTAAACTAGAGAAAGTGGGCGGAGCCTGTTTACACATTATTATGACATGAGGAGCAGGCAGTTAAAATTTCAGTTCACACTTCAATATGAAATAAAAAATCTAAAATTTACAAGGAAAAGTTGATTTAAACCCCCATCACCTTGCTGTTCTGTCCTCCAGGTTCTCCACCAGTTTTGCATATTATGGTCTGGCGATGGACCTGCAGAAGTTCGGCGTTGACATCTACCTGATGCAGTTAATATTCGGGGCGGTGGATTTTCCCGCAAGACTGTTGGCTCTTTTCATGTTGAACTATCTGGGTCGGCGTCTAACACAGGGCACATGTCTGCTCGCCTCAGGCTTTGCCATCTTCACCAACATCTTCATCTCTAAAGGTGAGGTTCAGGTGGAGAAATGTTATTTATCACTTTAATGTAGAAAAAAATTCACAAAAAAAATCCATTTATAAAAAGAAAAGAGAGAGAATGTAAACTTCTGCACACACAGACCTGCAGATCCTGAGAACAACCCTGGCTGTGCTGGGGAAAGGCTTCACCTCTGCATCCTTCTCCTGTATCTACCTGTACACTGGAGAACTTTATCCTACGGTCATCAGGTCCGACTCCAGCAACACACTCGCTGAATAAACACTACAACACTGAGGGTGGTGCTGTTACAGCACAAGTGTTTTATTCTGCTTACGCAGACTTTATTTAGTATTAAGGAACAGCACATCACACTTTTATCCATTTACCTACAACACACTTCTGTTCTGTTAGTTATAAGTGACGTGACGTAAGTGCAGTGACACACACTCAGAATACGTTCTCTGTATTTAACCCATCCAAAGTGCACACACACAGCAGTGAACACACACACACACACACACACACACACACACACACACACACACACACACACACACACACACACACACACACACACACACACACACAGCAGTGAACACACACCTGGAGCAGTGGGCAGCCACTTATGCTGCGGCGCCCAGGGAGCAGTTGGGGGGTTCGATGCCTTGCTCAAGGGCACCTCAGTCGTGGCCGGCCCGAGACTCGAACCCACAACCTTAGGATTACGAATCAGACTCTCTAACCATTAGGCCATGACTTGCCCCCTCAGCGGTCTCTCTTTATTCTCTCTCTTTATTCTCTCTCTCCAAGTTAATAAGAGATAAATCTCAGCGTGTTTCTGAGAAACACACAGAAGTGTAAACTCATCTGTCCTGAAGATGTGAAGAACTTTACAGCTTCACCTCTGACTGAGACACAGAGCTCACACTGGAGACTCTCCTTAAATTTAATACAACTTCACCATATGATTGTGTGTGTGTGTGTGTGTGTGTGTGTGTGTGTGTGTGTGTGTGTGTGTGTGTGTGTGTGTGTGTGTGCAGGCAGACTGGAATGGGTTTTACCTCCACTATGGCTCGTATCGGCTCCATGGCAGCTCCAGTGGTTCTTATCCTTGATGAGGTTTTCCCTGTTCTGCCCAGCTTAGTGTATGGAGGCGCAGCTGTAATCTCAGGAGTCACTGCGTTTCTGCTTCCTGAAACTCTGAACGTGCCGCTGCCCGACACCATCGAGGACGTGGAGGAGAACTGGTGAGTACAGACGGTCAGTGAGAAGAACTCTCCTGAACATTCTCAGGGTCGGTCAGAACTCTAACGATCGCTCTGGGGACATTTTCAGGTCAAAGAAAACTCATAGGAATAAGGAGCAGGCCTATAGCGAGACCTTGATACTCGACACACTCGGACAAACCGCAGAGGAACGTGAGGAGCGACGATCGAGTGGACTCGTTGCTCTCTAAGTGTTATTCAGTCTGATCCTACATCCTTCTCCATCCTTACTGTAGTGTAGACAAGATAAAAATAAACAGAATTCAAACATCACCCCTACTGCTGGTCTGCTTTCCTGTGTGACTGCAATGCATTATGGGTATTATCTTAAACACTGAGATTCACTTATCAAGGTTTTGGGAGTCTAAATAAAATATCGATCTGTTTCAGTCACAAAAACTAAATAAACTAAATGCAGGTCTTTATTTTTTCCAACATAAAGATGAATATTCATGAGGTTTGATGTATCGACCAATCAGCTCTTTCCATCTGATCTCACCTCACAGACTCATCATGTGAGATCATACACACGTGTGATCATGAGGAAAATCCCCATGAGACTTCCTGCCCCTCCCCCGCCCCCCACTGCAGTTTAGCGGTGCAGCTCTTACACACACAGAGCAAATCACTGGAAGTTTGTTCAGGAAATATACACTGACATTTAACATTTAATAGTGTGTACAGTATGAGGTAATGGTCTGTGATGTCATCACTGTGATCAAAGTAATAACACATCCATCAGGTTTATTTACTACAACATGTTCTTATGCAATGTTCTCCCCGTGCCTCGGGGGTTTCCTCCAGGTACTCCGGTTTCCTCCCCCGGTCCAAAGACATGCATGGTAGGTTGATTGGCATCTCTGGAAAATTGTCCGTAGTGTGTGTGTGTGTGTGTGTGTGTGTGTGTGTGAGTGAATGAGAGTGTGTGTGTGCCCTGTGATGGGTTGGCACTCCGTCCAGGGTGTATCCTGCCTCGATGCCCGATGACGCCTGAGATAGGCACAGGCTCCCCGTGACCCGAGAAGTTCGGATAAGCGGTAGAAGATGAATGAGTGAGTGAATGAGTGAGTGAGTGAATGAGTGAGTGAGTGAGTGAGTGAGTGAGTGAGTGAGTGAATGAGTGAGTGAGTGAATGAGTGAGTGAGTGAATGAGTGAGTGAGTGAGTGAATGTTCTTATGTGGAAATCAGGAGAAAATTAAATCATCACAACAAAACAAATTATGTTGAGATAACAAGGAAAAAACGTAATAACGCACGGCCTCTTGGGTCGTCTGAACAATTGCTTTTTATGTAAAATAATGTGCATGTTGTGTGTGAGAGATTACAGAGAGTGACGTCATTGGTGGGCGGAGTCTGATTACAACTCCAAAGGTTAGACGGTTTATATGAGCTTGTGTTGTTCTCACTTTAGTGAGTGTGAATAAGTTTTAGTAAATTATTATCCTGCTGAGAGTGAGACAGTGTGTCTTATGGTGCTGAGAGTGAGACAGTGTGTCTTATGGTGCTGAGAGTGAGACAGTGTGTCTTATGGTGCTGAGAGTGAGACAGTCAGAGACGCTCAGTTTCGGGTCATACAGGTGGAACCGGAACAGGAACCTGTTTATTATGAGCACAAGATCAGGTGTTTTCAGTCCTGTGATGATTCCACAGTGTCTCTGAACTCAGGTAAGCAGCTCGAGAAGCTCATATCCTGCTCCTGACTTCAGTCTTTTATTCATCTAAAACTGTTTTGTTTGATTTTTTTGTTGTTCTCTTGATCATATCAGTGTTGTGAGTTTGTGTGTGTGTGTGTGTGTGTGTGTGTGTGTGTGT
>NC_062538.1:22936818-22941818 GCF_022655615.1 Tachysurus fulvidraco
TGAAGGCCTCGTGACGCCCTTCAGCCCACAGACAGACACGGCTAATGACCTCCACCCTCCTGAAGAATGTCACAACTCCACAGAAAGGTGGGTGAGATCCTGGAAAGCTGCTGTAATAAACTGAAACTTCACATTCTGCAGAATGTCTCAGTAAGAGTGTGGATCCAAAGTTTCTTCTTGTTTTTAAACAGCGCTCCCGAGGAGACGAATTCTCAGCCTAATAATGCTGCTCTGTACAAAACATCAGTGCTGAAGAAACCGAAACAAACACCAACCCCAAAGAAACCACGGTGAGATCTAGAACCTTGGTGCAGATTTGTATGAGTGTGAGGAGGTTGGGGTTAGTGACCTGGAGCACAGCACCTTCAGCAGAAGAAGGCGATCAGCTTTGGGTCAATTTGGTCTGGAAAGGTTAGAGCTCATACTTAGGGGTTATAGAGCCTTGGATCAGAAAGTCTTAACAGATAAATCAGGACAGAAGTCCTCCAGCAGCAGGTACTCTCCATGACAAACCTCTGAGTGGCTGAGAGGATGAAGATACGCCACAGGATTAGCCATGGACCAGAGTAAGGGAGGAGAAGTTCTTGGTTGAAGCTTGCAAGGTTTTATGTGCTGCTGATTGCTCTTTTGATTTGTTCAGGTCCTCATTAATGCCCTTATTCCTCATGGTTCTCCAGCGCTGCTACCATCCGTGTGAGCCGGAGGAAATCTTCAGGAGCAACAAAGAACGTCACCCAGGCTGCAGAGAGCTTCTACAGAGAGAGCGCCGTGTCACGCTCCAGCTGGCTCGACGTCTGGAAGGGACGCAAGTAGGGAAACTTAACATCTTCTCTTCATGATGTTCTTACGATCATCAGAAGTAGCTGAAAGCATGAACTGAAAGTCCAGCGGTCACCTGATCTGAGTTACATTGGTCATGACAGATCTGTTGTGTTCATTTAAGTTTTGTGATATTATCTTTAATGTATTGCCCCGCCCCCACCCTCAGGCCCCTCCCACGCAGGTCAGTCTATCACAACATGTTTATTTCTTATTCCTAAAGACACAACGTGCTGTGGACCACGTTTGATGGTCAGGTGATGGCTCTGTGGAAGAAACGCACAGTGAGTTTATAAAGCCATTATAATACTTTTACTTCTGTGGATTCACAAATCACTGCTCAGGAATTTCTTAAAATAGTTTGTCTGTGATCGCCGATTAAGGACAAGTTCTCTGAGTACGTGTTCCACGTGTCGAGCATCACCAACCTGCGCCAGCAGGACCGAGGACACTTCCTCATTTACTTCCGCAAGAAGCACTTTGAGTTCATGGCTCCCAGTGAAGGTGAGAATGATCCAGGTGTTCCACAGGGTTCTGTACTGGGAACGCTCCTGAAGCATCTGACGTTTTTATAACCGTTAGCGTTAGCAACAGAGACTCAGAGTCAGTGACACATAAACACAGACGGTTCAATAGTTTTGGGGAATGTTTCGTGTGCAGATGTGAGGATGGGATGGATTACATCACTGCTTGCTTCCAGAGGAAGAGAAGCTCCAGCACCTCCTCTTCATCATGGCTCACTGACTATGAAAGAACCACGTAGCAAAGTTTACTGCTCCATCAGTGGACACAACCTGTGGATATACAACAGCAAAGAGGTAAAGACACAAGAGGAGTTTTCACTTCTTTTCTTATTCTATATTCTGTATTGATGTTCCACACACACACACACACACACACACACACACACACACACACACACACACACACACACACACACACACACACACACACACAAACACACACACACACACACACAAACACACACACACACACACACAAACACAAACACACACACACAGACACACACAGTCACACACACACACACACACACACACACACACACACACACACACACACACACAAACACAAACACACACACACAGACACACACAGTCACACACACACACACACACACACACACACACACACACACACACACACACACACACACACACACAGACACACACACACACACACACACACAGACACACACAGACACACACACACACACACACACACACACACACACACAAACACACACACAGACACACACACACACAGACACAGACACACACACACACACACACACACACACACAGACAGACACACACAGACACAGACACACACACACACACACACAGACACACACAGACACAGACACACACACAGACACACACAGACACACACACACACACACACACACACACACACACAGACACACACAGACACACACACACACACACACACACACACACACAGACAGACACACACAGACACAGACACACACACACACACACACAGACACACACAGACACAGACACAGACACAGACACACACAGACACACACACACACACACACACACACACACACACACACACACACAGACACACACAGACACACACACACACACACACACACACACACACACACAGACACACACACACAGACACACACACACACACACACACACACACACACACACACAGACACACACAGACACACACACACACACACACACACACACACACACACACACACACACACACACACACACACACACACACACACAACGCTGTGCTCTCTGAATCACACATCACATGAATCTGACATTTCCATATGAACTGTTCCGTGACGTCCTTCTGATGATGAAACATGTTGCAGGACTTTAATTTGGGCCTCGGGATGACATTTGTGTACATGAACGTGGCCTCAGTAAAACAGACCGGACGCCACAGCTTTAGCCTCGTTACACCTTATAAAACATTCAAGTGAGTCACTTCCTGTTCTCTCTGCACTTCCTGCTTCCCAGACATCAATTTGTTTTGTTTAAGACTTCAAGTGTCTTCATGTGAAAACATCTAAAACTATCACTCTTCCTCCTCATCTTCCTCTTCCTCTTCCTCCTCATCTTCCTCTTCTTCTTCTTCTTCTTCTTCTTCTTCTTCTTCTTGTCCATCGTTGTTTGTTCCAGTTTCTCAGCCGACTCTTCGAGAGACTTAGCGACGTGGCTGGATCTTCTGAACGCGGTGATCCGCAGTGCTCTGTCCTGCAGTGAGGTGGCGCTGCGCTTGTGGTCAAGTCCCTGGAATAAAGTGTGTGCTGACTGCGGCAGTCCAAACCCGGAGTGGGCGTCCATCAACCTGCTAATGGTCATCTGTGAGGCCTGCGCAGGTGATGAGGTGTTTGTGGAGGTGTTTATTTGTGAAGCAGGAAGTGTGCAGTAAGATTCCTCACAAAGGCTTTAAACTGAGATTAACAACAAATACAGCTGAGGGCCTTTCTTCAACATCTGCATATTAATGAGTGCCACGCCTCTGCTCATGAATATTAACGAGTGCCACTCCCCTGCTCATGAATATTAACGAGTGCCACGCCCCTGCTCATGAATATTAATGACAATGAAACAGGCTATAAGACAAAGAAAGGCTACAAGAAAAGAAAAAGAAAGAAGCACTAAACAGTAAAATGGTAATAAAGTCATGCTGCACTTCCTGGCTGCAGTCCCTCACTGTTCCTGTCGTGTGTTGTGTACTGAACACACACTGTTCCTGTCATGTGTTGTGTACTGAACACACACTGTTCCTGTCATGTGTTGTGTACTGAACACACACTGTTCCTGTCATGTGTTGTGTACTGAACACACACTGTTCCTGTCATGTGTTGTGTACTGAACACACACTGTTCCTGTCATGTGTTGTGTACTGAACACACACTGTTCCTGTCATGTGTTGTGTACTGAACACACACTGTTCCTGTCGTGTGTTTGTGTACTGAACACACACTGTTCCTGTTGTGTGTTTGTGTACTGAACACACACTGTTCCTGTCATGTGTTGTGTACTGAACACACACTGTTCCTGTCATGTGTTGTGTACTGAACACACACTGTTCCTGTTGTGTGTTGTGTACTGAACACACACTGTTCCTGTCATGTGTTGTGTACTGAACACACACTGTTCCTGTCATGTGTTGTGTACTGAACACACACTGTTCCTGTCGTGTGTTTGTGTACTGAACACACACTGTTCCTGTCATGTGTTGTGTACTGAACACACACTGTTCCTGTTTGAGACAGTAACGCCTGTAACCACCCGGCTGCATTACTGTAACACACTGTATGTGGGGGTCAGTGTGGGTCTTCTGTTGTTCGTCTGCAGACGGTTTAAAACGCTGCACGTCTGTTAACTGGCCGCGTGAACACGAGCACATTCCCCTATTTAGCGTCACTTCATTGGCTGCCCAAACATTTTAGGCTGCTACACCCTTATAGACCCACCCGTTCTCTCAGGTCAGCTGATCAGCTGCTCCTGAATGTGCCCAAACTAAACAGAAGCTCAGAGAGGACGTGTCTTCCCTGTAATAGCTCCTAAAGTGGACCGATCTGCCCCTGCCCGTTAGACAGGCCTCTACATTGTCTTCTTAAAACCCACCTGTTTTCCTTTGGCTTTCACACCTGATCATTTTGTCCTTAGTTTTATGTCTTGTATGAGTTTGTGTATTTTATGTGTATATATTCTTCTGTACAGATCTTTGGGTGTTTTAAAGTGCTCTATAAATAAAGTTTGATTGATTGATTGAGACTCACACACACTGTCTGTATCACACAGGAGTTCACCGCATGATGGGGGCAAATAGGTCCAAAGTGCGGAGTCTGAAACTCGATGTCAAAGTGTGGACTGAGCCTCTGATTCAGGTGCACACATATACACACATACACACACATACACACACATACACACACATACACACACATATACACACATATACACACATATACACACATATACACACATATACACACATACACACACATACACACACAAACACACACATACACACACAAACACACACATACACACACATACACACACATACACACACAAACACACACAAACACACACATACACACACAAACACACACATACACACACATACACACACATACACACACAAACACA
>NC_062538.1:22946818-22974318 GCF_022655615.1 Tachysurus fulvidraco
TGTAATAATGCACACAGCAAATGTTAACGTAACACACAAACGTCACACACTCGCACGCAGGCAGCATGTGATCAGTGTGTGTGTGTCTCTGCTGATCTGTTCGATTAATCACAGCACATCACAGCTATATCTCAATAACAATCACACACACACACACACACACTAATATTTCGGCCTCTTCACATCCACCCTATAAAACAGAGACACAAATCATTAGTTACATCAGTGTTAAAACAAAGCAGCTGTAATTTAACAGCAGGATGACACACATTCCTCCTCCTCCTCCTCCTGATACTCACCCATCAGCCTCCAGCTTCTTTCTCTTCTCAATGATCTGAGGATTAAAAGGTAAAATGATCAAAGTGTAAGGGACGTGACCGAAGGTGAGTCGTGTACAATTAACGCTGCACTGAACAAAATGAACCATAACAGTGTATAAAGGTGGAGGTTAAATAAATAAATAAATAAATATAAAGGTGTGTGTCTCTAATGTTGTGTAAAGACTCACAGCACTGATTTTCTTCCACTGTCGGTCCAGTTCTGCTTTCTCGTTGGTCTCTTTAAAGCGTCGTGTCTTTCTGCCCTCAGACATTTTTATTCCGTACTGAAACGCAGCCCTGAGCAACATGAACACAGGCAACTCAGATTAATAAGAAATACAGACTATTTAAATCTGTATAAAAGACAGAAACAGCTCTCAACTTCCACTAACCCCTCTGTGTGTGTGTGAGAGAGTGTGTGTGCATGCTCTTACTTTGGTAAAGCCTCTTTGTTGTTCATGTAGTCACTGTATTCCTCCTGTGTGTCAAAGTCCCAGCGGCCCAGAGGTCCTTTCTTATTGCCCTGATACACACACACACACACACACACACACACACAATGAAACATTACAGTGAAACACTGTGTATGAATGTGGTATGCACTGTTACAACTGACACACACACACACACACACACACCTGGTCCATCTTACTGTAGTCAACCTCCTCATCACTGTCCACTGCCAGGTCATCCATTCTACACACACCAATGAGAACACAGCGAATAAAAATGTATCAGAGTTTATGAGGACTAGTATACAGTATATATTTGTGTGCGCACACGTGTCTGTGTGTGTGTGTACACGTGTCTGTGTGTGTGTGTGTATGCTCACGTAGCAGGGTAACACTCAGCGTAACTATTGGACATCCCGAAGAAATCTCCCACATGTTTCATCTCCTCACGTCTCGTCCCAGCTGTGTGGAGCAGTTAAGGTTGTAAACAAATATACAATGGAGGAAGACATGACAAGCTTAGGAAAGATTAGCTGTGTGTGTGTGTGTATGTGTGTGTGTGTGTGTATGTGTATATATGTGTGTGTGTGTGTGTGTGTGTGTGTGTGGGCACATAAATAAAGAAAGGATATGTTTGCTGCCACTCTGTTGCGGTTCCTGCAAACTTCTCATTAATGAGTTTCAGCTGGTCTTTCACTGACCCTGGACCTGTACAGACAAAACAATGGGTCAAAAAAATCAGCAAAGAACATCAACAGTTCAACGTTAAACTCATACAGAGCTCAGGAAAGTTAGCAGACAAAGTCAGGGACAATTTTATTTAAAATTAGGAACAGAAGGGGAGTTTGATTTTTGTTAGCTACTAACAGTAACCACCAGGGGGCAGTGCTGAAGCTGTACTACAAGCAACACTCGACTTTTTATTTCAATCTATTTTGTTACATATGATCTAAATATCTTTGGTCTCATATTTCTTAACTCATCACGATGCTCACACACACACACACACACACACACACACACACACACACCAGAAGAGTAAAGCCCATATTTACCTTTATCCATTTCAATAGGCTGTGGAGACAAACAGGAAACAGATCAGTAAAGGTGTTGCACAGACCTGCATTTACATAGAAGCAGCTGATGTGTATGTGTATTGTATGTGTAGTGTATGTGTAGTGTAGTGTATGTGTAGTGTAGTGTATGTGTAGTATGTGTAGTGTAGTGTATGTGTATGTGTAGTGTATGTGTAGTGTATGTGTAGTGTATGTGTAGTGTATGTGTAGTGTAGTGTATGTTGTGTAGTGTATGTGTATGTGTAGTGTATGTGTAGTATGTGTAGTGTATGTGTAGTGTATGTGTATGTGTAGTGTATGTGTAGTGTAGTGTATGTGTAGTATGTGTAGTGTATGTGTAGTGTATGTGTAGTGTATGTGTAGTGTATGTGTAGTGTATGTGTAGTGTATGTGTAGTGTAGTGTATGTTGTGTAGTGTATGTGTATGTGTAGTGTATGTGTAGTGTATGTGTAGTGTATGTGTAGTGTATGTGTAGTGTATGTGTATGTGTAGTGTAGTGTATGTGTAGTGTAGTGTATGTGTAGTGTAGTGTATGTGTAGTATGTGTAGTGTAGTGTATGTGTATGTGTAGTGTATGTGTAGTGTATGTGTGTGTATGTGCAGTGTATGTGTATGTTTTGTAGTGTATGTGTAGTGTATGTGTATGTTTTGTAGTGTATGTGTAGTGTTGTGTAGTGTATGTGTAGTGTATGTGTAGTGTATGTGTAGTGTATGTGTAGTGTATGTGTATGTTTTGTAGTGTATGTGTAGTGTATGTGTAGTGTATGTGTAGTGTATGTTGTGTAGTGTATGTGTATGTTGTGTAGTGTATGTGTGTGTTGTGTAGTGTATGTGTGTGTATGTGTAGTGTATGTGTATGTTGTGTAGTGTATGTGTAGTGTTGTGTAGTGTATGTGTGTGTATGTGTAGTGTAGTGTATGTGTAGTGTATGTGTGTGTTGTGTAGTGTATGTGTGTGTATGTGTAGTGTATGTGTATTGTATGTGTAGTGTAGTGTATGTTGTGCAGTGTATGTGTATGTTGTGTAGTGTATGTGTAGTGTAGTGTATGTGTAGTGTATGTTGTGTAGTGTATGTGTATGTTGTGTAGTGTATGTGTATGTTGTGTAGTGTATGTGTAGTGTATGTTGTGTAGTGTATGTGTAGTGTATGTTGTGTAGTGTATGTGTATGTTGTGTAGTGTATGTGTATGTTGTGTAGTGTATGTGTAGTGTAGTGTATGTGTAGTGTATGTTGTGTAGTGTATGTGTATGTTGTGTAGTGTATGTGTATGTTGTGTAGTGTATGTGTAGTGTATGTTGTGTAGTGTATGTGTATGTTGTGTAGTGTATGTGTAGTGTAGTGTATGTGTAGTGTATGTTGTGTAGTGTATGTGTATGTTGTGTAGTGTATGTGTATGTTGTGTAGTGTATGTGTAGTGTATGTTGTGTAGTGTATGTGTATGTTGTGTAGTGTATGTGTATGTTGTGTAGTGTATGTTGTGTAGTGTATGTGTATGTTGTGTAGTGTATGTGTATGTTGTGTAGTGTATGTTGTGTAGTGTATGTGTATGTTGTGTAGTGTATGTGTATGTTGTGTAGTGTATGTGTATGTTGTGTAGTGTATGTGTAGTGTATGTTGTGTAGTGTATGTGTATGTTGTGTAGTGTATGTGTATGTTGTGTAGTGTATGTGTATGTTGTGTTTGTGTAGCAGTCTGTAGTGATGTTCTTCACCTCATCATCAGCTCGAGGTTTCTCAAAATAATTGTGACGTCGTTTCTCTTCTTCTCGTTCTCTCTCCCTCTCTCTCTCCCTCTCCCGATCTCTCTCTCTCTCCCGGTGACGCTCCTTCTCTTTATCCCTTGTGGATTTGGATGTGGTGGGGACGTAGTCTCCGATATCATCAAAGATACTGCAGCATCACAGTCATTAGACAAATAAACACACACACACTCAAATACTCACACACACACACACACACACACACACTGCATGTGACACTATATTTGTGTTTAAGAGACTCACTTCATGTCGGCTTCAGGGGCTTTTCGTTCATCCAGTTTTCCTAAACACAAAAACACACATGGGTCTGGGGTCACTACACACGCGGGTCTGGGGTCACTACACACGCGGGTCTGGGGTCACTACACACGCGGGTCTGGGGTCACTACACACGCGGGTCTGGGGTCACTACACACGCGGGTCTGGGTTCACTACACACATGGGTCTGGGTTCACTACACACGTGGGTCTGGGGTCACTACACACATGGGTCTGGGTTCACTACACACATGGGTCTGGGGCCACTACACACGCGGGTCTGGGGCCACTACACACGCGGGTCTGGGGTCACTACACACGCGGGTCTCGGGTCACTACACACGCGGGTCTGGGGTCACTACACACATGGGTCTGGGTTCACTACACACGTGGGTCTGGGTTCACTACACACGTGGGTCTGGGTTCACTACACACGTGGGTCTGGGTTCACTACACACGCGGCTCTGGGTTCACTACACATGTACACTGATACACACAGGAGTTAGAACAGAACAGTTCGGGTGACAAACAGACCTTTATCCCTCTTTTTGAGCTTCTTGTTGCGAGTCCCCTGTCTCAGGTAGGACAGGATCTGGGTGAGCTTGCTGATAACAATATCATTCGTGGTGAGAGTGGTCTGTGCCTGGAGACACACACACACACACACACACACACACACACACACACACACACACAGTTAATTAACCAGATATGACACATGTATAACCCATTAGTCTGTTTGTTCAAACATCTGACTATAGATTCTTCCATTTGGAGTCTGAACCATCTCTCTCTGTCTCTCTCTGTCTGTCTGCCTCTCTCTCTCTCTCTGTCTGCCTCTCTCTCTCTCTCTGCCTCTCCCTCCCCCCCTCTCTATGCTGCCTGTATGTCAGTCTGTCCATGTTCTCCTAGTGAAACTATCCTGTGATGAAGACACCGCTGTCACTCAGAGACACTTTATCTGTCTCTCTGTCCGCTCCCATTTCCCCATCAGATTTTATTCGTATTCCTGTCTGTCTGCTTCATTTCTGTCCACGTGTCTCCCTATATGTCTCTGTACAGTGTGCAGTGTGTGAACACAGATGCTGTGGGTCAGTCAGTAGCTCAGCACCTCCATGGTGGGACAGTCGGCTTTGCTGCGGATGAGTGTGGTGGGAATGTCCGTGTCTGCGTACTCGTCCTCCAGGTCCACCACGTACGCCATCCGCCCCGGCAGGAACAACTCGTTCCTCTCAATCTGACGCCCCTTAAACAGGATGCGGTAAATGTTCCTGCCTGTGGAACCACACACACAAACACACACACACGACTGTAGAACTGAACACATACATCACACGCACACACACTCGCACGCACACACTCTCACACTCACCCAGACGAGTCTTAAACTCAATCTTCTGCTCAGGATCTTCATCTTTTCTACAAAACACAAAGCCATTTATTCAAGATTAATAATGTAATAAAATGATGATAATATAGTATACTGTGTGTGTGTGTGTGGGTGAGTGTGTGTGTGTGAGAGTGAGTGAGTGTGCGTGTGTGAGTGAGTGAGTGTGTGTGTGCGTGTGTGAGTGAGTGAGTGTGTGTGTGTGTGTGTGAGTGTGTGTGTGTGAGTGTGTGTGTGTGTGTGAGTGTGTGTGGTGTGTGAGTGGGTGAGTGTGAGTGGGTGAGTGTGTGGTGTGTGAGTGTGAGTGTGTGGTGTGTGAGTGTGTGGTGTGTGAGTGTGTGGTGGGTGAGTGGGTGAGTGTGTGGTGGGTGAGTGTGTGGTGGGTGAGTGGGTGAGTGTGTGGTGGGTGAGTGTGTGGTGGGTGAGTGTGAGTGGGTGAGTGTGAGTGGGTGAGTGTGAGTGGGTGAGTGTGTGAGTGTGACGTGGAGGGAGTGTGAGTGGTGTGAGTGTTGTGTGGTGGGTGAGTGTGTGGTGGGTGAGTGTGAGTGGGTGAGTGTGAGTGGGTGAGTGTGAGTGGGTGAGTGTGAGTGGGTGAGTGTGAGTGGGTGAGTGTGTGAGTGGGTGAGTGTGTGAGTGGGTGAGTGTGTGAGTGGGTGAGTGTGTGGGTGAGTGTGTGTGGGTGAGTGTGTGTGGGTGAGTGTGTGTGGGTGAGTGTGTGTGGGTGAGTGAGTGTGTGTGTGTGTGTGAGTTATACTTGGCTTCTTTCTGTGCTTTCTCCATCATGTCCTCCTCCTCTCTCTCCTTACTGGTGATCTCAGCTCTAACCTGAACACAGGACAACACTGATCATTAGCTCCTCACTGCACAGATCTTCCTCACACACCATACAGAGGATGAGGAGCAACAGTTACACATCATCTCCTGTATGCTGATGCATTCAGGACGGAGAACATGACCTGAGTGAAGGTCCTCACACTCACAGCCTCACACAGGTGGGGGAGGTGAACAGCTCTGTTTCCACACTGACACTTACCTTCTGCAGCAGGGCGAAATCCAGACCCTTCACCAAGTGAGTGTGCTCCATATCACCACCCAAGAACTTGGACTCCTGAATCAACTGACGACGTTTTTCTGCTGCTGATTTATCCCTATAACACACACACACACACACACACACACACACACATTAACTCCTGTTAATAAATCTGAAACACCAACTACTCCATGACAGGCACTCTCTCACACACAGACACTCTCTCTCTCACACACACACACACACGCGCTCTCTCTCTCTCTCTTTCACACACACACACACACACACACACATGCTCTCTCTCTCTCTCTCTCCCACACACACTCACGCCTCAGCAGTTGGTCCCACTGCTCTGTAATTGGCCGTGGTACTGATGAGCTCCGTCTCCTCGTAGTCCTTGTTGACTCCGTCTCGTCTCTCTCGGGCGCGGTCTCTGTACTTCTCTGCTAACTCTCGCTCCCTCTCCAGCTCCTGCTGCCGCAGCTTAGCGTAGTAACTGCACACACACACACAGACTTAATTTATTATTGTATGTATAGATTATAAGGTACAGTATAAAGATAAGGACTATAAAATGTCCCTCTGTTGGAGTATAATTAGTAAAATGTAGAGATTGATTTCAAAATACAGTTTCTATTTCAGTTGATTAACAAATCCTATAAATTTCATTTTTAATTAAGAGTGAATTTTAAGGAGTGTAAAAATTTAACACACCTTTTCTTCTTCCTCCTTCGAGCAGCAGGATCCTCATCCTCGTTATACTCCCGAGGCATTCTGGGAAACAGAAGTGTTATAAACGTAAACAAACCACATACAGTGCACAGGAGGCAGGAGAAGCCGTTACATGGGGCATTTAGAGAGGCAGAAGGGGGTAAAAGTTCTCTACAAACAGGAAGGAAGCCTTCAGAATTCTTTTCATTTGGTCTCTACATCACAGCAAATAAATCTGAGTCGTACTCATGGTGGCGTGACTTGGATGGCGGGGCCGATGACGGCGTGGCTCGGGGGGTCATCAGGAGTTTCCTGAAGTCCTCATTGGTGAGTTTGGATCTGAAATTGACAAAAAGGACAAAAGTAAAGCGTCACTGTTGGGTATTTATTCTCAGGTGTGATGAACACACGCCATCTGTCTCTTAAATATCAAACTCACTGCAGCGCTGATCGATGATCCTCAACTTCATGGCCGTCTGGAGCCAGAGGGTTGGAGTACAGCTCCGCTACACACACACACACACACACACACACACACACACACACTTTAACTGACAATCCAAGACACAGCTGCCTACACCAGAAATACATGACTGTACACTGCAGGTTCGTATATTCACTGATGAGACAGTGAACCTTCCTAGTGCACCACAGAGGGGCAGGAGCTGAACCCCGAACCAATGACCGTGTGAGATAATGCTCACTAAACCCAGCGGTCATCGATGTGAACTGACCAGAAATTCTGTTTATGTACTACAGCTGTTCTAGTCATTTATTATGTTTATAGATGCTTTCATTTCATCTGGGATTAATAAAGTATCTGTCTGTCTGTCTGTCTCTCTCTTTGTCCCCCCATCTCTCACTCCCCCCCCCCATCTCTCTCCATCCCCCCTCCCCCCATAGATTGAACTGAGCGACATAAATAACTAATAAATTAACCAGATAGCGAACTATTGTTCTTATAATAGTTAACGTCTGTATGTCTGTTTATAAACATATCATTTAAAGTAACACAACATTCATGGTTTCATAAATTCTTATTAAATTAAATTTAGCGTCTGTTTTCATCAATTCTCCCAAACACCATGTAGCAAAACATGCTAACATGCTAACAAGCTAAGACCGAACAGTTTATTACAGTATATTATCATATAAGAAAACACGTCGCTTTACAGCACTTACTTTCGCGCTCAGGCATGATGACTCGGGCTTCTGCTGCAGTTGGAGCTTTTATTTAACTTCACAAATCTCTCCGAATTTATTCCTGATGATCGAGAGAAAAAAACACAAATGCGAGTACAGGTTTACTCTGCGCATGCGCAACACTCCACACATGCGCAGCCCGAACCGCAAACACGTCCCAGAGACACGGAGTAACAAAGCAGACGAGCTCCACACCGCCCTCTGGTGGACTCATCATCAAATAGCTTCACTTTGCTTTATATTAAATTATGGAATGAAAAATATCTAAAACAAAACAACATGAAAAGATGAAGCAAAAGGATGAAAGTTTTTAATCATCAGAAATATTCGATTTGGCAGTTTTAGTTTCTGCAACACATTGAGATGAAGTGACTGCTTGTACGGTGTTTATAGATGAAGTGTAACATGAATGTCGAGGGTGAACCTGCTGAAACTTTTCTGTAGGACAATAATTATGATCTTTATATTTTCTGTACATTTTCTAAATACATTTTCAGCCGTTATCTTAAATGTTAAAAAATATAAGCTAAAAATACACACAACATACTGTATGTTCTGTTCATACTGTATAAATATGTGTAAAAAATCGTTCACATTTATTTAAATTTTGTATTTTGTTTTATATGTATTTTGAGGGTTATCACTACTGCCCCTTCACACCCTGGACACGCCCTCTTACAGCTCCTCCCTTCTCTCAGGTGCTACAGAACTTTACTAAAACTCCCAGACACAGGAACAGTTCCTTACCCCAGACAATCACCCTGATTAACACCTCACCATCATTATATTCACTGCTTCATCTATAAGTGCTGCATTATCAGGACTGTCAGTCATTACATCATCTGTATATATTACACACTACTGCTGCTGTATAGTGTACTAAAGTATAATATTACACTATAGCGTTATTTACACTCACACTTTATGTACAGAACTGATCTGTTATATATTCTGTATTATAGTGTTATTAATGTGTGTATTGTATAGTATAGTGTTATTTATGTGTGTATTGTATAGTATAGTGTTATTTATGTGTGTATTGTATAGTATAGTGTTATTTATGTGTGTATTGTATAGTATAGTGTTATTTATGTGTGTGTTGTATAGTATAGTGTTATTTATGTGTGTATTGTATAGTATAGTGTTATTTATGTGTGTATTGTATAGTGTAGTGTTATTTATGTGTGTATTGTATAGTGTTATTTATGTGTGTATTGTATAGTATAGTGTTATTTATGTGTGTATTGTATAGTGTTATTTATGTGTGTATTGTATAGTATAGTGTTATTTATGTGTGTATTGTATAGTGTTATTTATGTGTGTATTGTATAGTATAGTGTTATTTATGTGTGTATTGTATAGTATAGTGTTATTTATGTGTGTATTGTATAGTATAGTGTTATTTATGTGTGTATTGTATAGTGTTATTTATGTGTGTATTGTATAGTGTTATTTATGTGTGTATTGTATAGTATAGTGTTATTTATGTGTGTATTGTATAGTATAGTGTTATTTATGTGTGTATTGTATAGTATAGTGTTATTTATGTGTGTATTGTATAGTATAGTGTTATTTATGTGTGTATTGTATAGTGTTATTTATGTGTGTATTGTATAGTATAGTGTTATTTATGTGTGTATTGTATAGTGTTATTTATGTGTGTATTGTATAGTATAGTGTTATTTATGTGTGTATTGTATAGTGTTATTTATGTGTGTATTGTATAGTATAGTGTTATTTATGTGTGTATTGTATAGTATAGTGTTATTTATGTGTGTATTGTATAGTATAGTGTTATTTATGTGTGTATTGTATAGTGTTATTTATGTGTGTATTGTATAGTATAGTGTTATTTATGTGTGTATTGTATTGTAGTGTTATTTATGTGTGTATTGTATAGTATAGTGTTATTTATGTGTGTATTGTATTGTAGTGTTATTTATGTGTGTATTGTATAGTATAGTGTTATGTGTGTATTGTATAGTATAGTGTTATTTATGTGTGTATAGTATAGTGTTATTTATGTGTGTATTGTATAGTATAGTGTTATTTATGTGTGTGTTGTATAGTGTTATTTATGTGTGTATTGTATAGTATAGTGTTATGTGTGTATTGTATAGTATAGTGTTATTTATGTGTGTATAGTATAGTGTTATTTATGTGTGTATTGTATAGTATAGTGTTATTTATGTGTGTATTGTATAGTATAGTGTTATTTATGTGTGTATTGTATAGTATAGTGTTATTTATGTGTGTATTGTATAGTGTTATTTATGTGTGTATTGTATAGTATAGTGTTATTTATGTGTGTATTGTATAGTATAGTGTTATTTATGTGTGTATTGTATAGTATAGTGTTATTTATGTGTGTATTGTATAGTATAGTGTTATTTATGTGTGTATTGTATAGTGTTATTTATGTGTGTATTGTATAGTATAGTGTTATTTATGTGTGTATTGTATAGTATAGTGTTATTTATGTGTGTATTGTATAGTATAGTGTTATTTATGTGTGTATTGTATAGTATAGTGTTATTTATGTGTGTATTGTATAGTATAGTGTTATTTATGTGTGTGTTGTATAGTGTTATTTATGTGTGTATTGTATAGTATAGTGTTATTTATGTGTGTATTGTATAGTATAGTGTTATTTATGTGTGTATTGTATAGTGTTATTTATGTGTGTATTGTATAGTATAGTGTTATTTATGTGTGTATTGTATAGTATAGTGTTATTTATGTGTGTATTGTATAGTATAGTGTTATTTATGTGTGTGTTGTATAGTGTTATTTATGTGTGTATTGTATAGTATAGTGTTATTTATGTGTGTATTGTATAGTATAGTGTTATTTATGTGTGTATTGTATAGTGTTATTTATGTGTGTATTGTATAGTATAGTGTTATTTATGTGTGTATTGTATAGTATAGTGTTATTTATGTGTGTGTTGTATAGTGTTATGTGTGTATTGTATAGTATAGTGTTATTTATGTGTGTATAGTATAGTGTTATTTATGTGTGTATTGTATAGTATAGTGTTATTTTTGTGTGTATTGTATAGTATAGTGTTATTTATGTGTGTATTGTATAGTATAGTGTTATTTATGTGTGTATTGTATAGTATAGTGTTATTGATGTGTGTATTGTATAGTATAGTGTTATTTATGTGTGTATAGTATAGTATAGTGTTATTGATGTGTGTATTGTATAGTATAGTGTTAATTATGTGTGTATTGTATAGTATAGTGTTATTTATGTGTGTATTGTATAGTATAGTGTTATTGATGTGTGTATTGTATAGTATAGTGTTATTTATGTGTGTATAGTATAGTGTTATTTATGTGTGTATTGTATAGTGTTATTTATGTGTGTATTGTATAGTATAGTGTTATTTATGTGTGTATTGTATAGTATAGTGTTATTTATGTGTGTATTGTATAGTGTTATTTATGTGTGTATTGTATTGTATAGTGTTATTTATGTGTGTATTGTATAGTATAGTGTTATTTATGTGTGTATAGTATAGTGTTATTTATGTGTGTATTGTATAGTATAGTGTTATTTATGTGTGTATTGTATAGTATAGTGTTATTTATGTGTGTATTGTATAGTATAGTGTTATTTATGTGTGTATTGTATAGTATAGTGTTATTTATGTGTGTATTGTATAGTATAGTGTTATTGATGTGTGTATTGTATAGTATAGTGTTATTTATGTGTGTATAGTATAGTATAGTGTTATTTATGTGTGTATAGTATAGTATAGTGTTATTGATGTGTGTATTGTATAGTATAGTGTTATTTATGTGTGTATTGTATAGTATAGTGTTATTTATGTGTGTATTGTATAGTATAGTGTTATTTATGTGTGTATTGTATAGTATAGTGTTATTGATGTGTGTATTGTATAGTATAGTGTTATTTATGTGTGTATTGTATAGTATAGTGTTATTGATGTGTGTATTGTATAGTATAGTGTTATTTATGTGTGTATTGTATAGTATAGTGTTATTTATGTGTGTATTGTATAGTATAGTGTTATTTATGTGTGTATTGTATAGTATAGTGTTATTGATGTGTGTATTGTATAGTATAGTGTTATTTATGTGTGTATTGTATAGTATAGTGTTATTTATGTGTGTATTGTATAGTGTTATTGATGTGTGTATTGTATAGTATAGTGTTATTTATGTGTGTATTGTATAGTGTTATTGATGTGTGTATTGTATAGTATAGTGTTATTGATGTGTGTATTGTATAGTATAGTGTTATTTATGTGTGTATTGTATAGTGTTATTGATGTGTGTATTGTATAGTATAGTGTTATGTGTGTATTGTATAGTGTTATTGATGTGTGTATTGTACAGTGTTATTGATGTGTGTATTGTATAGTATAGTGTTATTGATGTGTGTATTGTACAGTGTTATTGATGTGTGTATTGTATAGTATAGTGTTATTGATGTGTGTATTGTATAGTATAGTGTTATTGATGTGTGTATTGTATAGTGTTATTGATGTGTGTATTGTATAGTGTTATTGATGTGTGTATTGTATAGTGTTATTGATGTGTGTATTGTATAGTGTTATTGATGTGTGTATTGTATAGTATAGTGTTATTGATGTGTGTATAGTATAGTATAGTGTTATTGATGTGTGTATTGTATAGTATAGTGTTATTGATGTGTGTATTGTATAGTATAGTGTTATTGATGTGTGTATTGTATAGTGTTATTGATGTGTGTATTGTATAGTATAGTGTTATTGATGTGTGTATTGTATAGTGTTATTGATGTGTGTATTGTATAGTATAGTGTTATTGATGTGTGTATTGTATAGTGTTATTGATGTGTGTATTGTATAGTATAGTGTTATTGATGTGTGTATTGTATAGTGTTATTGATGTGTGTATTGTATAGTGTTATTGATGTGTGTATTGTATAGTATAGTGTTATTGATGTGTGTATTGTATAGTGTTATTGATGTGTGTATTGTATAGTATAGTGTTATTGATGTGTGTATTGTACAGTGTTATTGATGTGTGTATTGTATAGTGTTATTGATGTGTGTATTGTATAGTGTTATTGATGTGTGTATTGTATAGTGTTATTGATGTGTGTATTGTACAGTGTTATTGATGTGTGTATTGTATAGTGTTATTGATGTGTGTATTGTATAGTATAGTGTTATTGATGTGTGTATTGTATAGTGTTATTAATGTGTGTATTGTATAGTATAGTATTATTGATGTGTGTATTGTATAGTGTTATTAATGTGTGTATTGTATAGTATAGTGTTATTGATGTGTGTATAGTATAGTGTTATTGATGTGTGTATTGTATAGTGTTATTGATGTGTGTATTGTATAGTGTTATTGATGTGTGTATTGTAGTGTTATTGATGTGTGTATTGTACAGTGTTATTGATGTGTGTATTGTATAGTACAGTGTTATTGATGTGTGTATTGTACAGTGTTATTGATGTGTGTATTGTATAGTGTTATTGATGTGTGTATTGTACAGTGTTATTGATGTGTGTATTGTACAGTGTTATTGATGTGTGTATTGTATAGTGTTATTGATGTGTGTATTGTACAGTGTTATTGATGTGTGTATTGTACAGTGTTATTGATGTGTGTATTGTATAGTATAGTGTTATTGATGTGTGTATTGTACAGTGTTATTGATGTGTGTATTGTATAGTATAGTGTTATTGATGTGTGTATTGTACAGTGTTATTGATGTGTGTACCTTTGAGAGTCACAAACAGAACTAAATCCCTTGTGTGTGTCCACAACAACACACGTGGCCAATAAACCTGCTTCTGATTCTGATTCACATACTAAAGCATCAGGGTGTCACGTGTGCCGTGGTCACGTGGTCGCTAGGTGGCAGTGTGATATTTATGATCCTCCTCCGAACACAAACACCACAGAAGAAGCAGCAGCTCCGGGAAGGTCGGACAGCAAGATGGCGGCTTCCGCAGTGCGAGCGATCGGATCTAATGTCAGTAAAAATCTGAGAGAAATCCGGCTTCATTTCTGTCAAACTTCTGCTGCGAGTCAGGGCGCGAGGTAAAGACTTAACGGGGACTTTAGTCACATTATTCCGGTCTTCATGAACCGTTTAAAGCTAAATACTGGCTAAGTACCGTTAGCTTTCAGACTGGACTTGTGTTTAGTCTTTATTTACATCATAAACACACAAAACTACATCATAAACACACAAAACTACATCATAAACACACAAACTACATCATAGACACACAAACACATAGACACACAAACACATAGACACACAAACACATAGACACACAAACACATAGACACACAAACACATAGACACACAAACACATAGACACACAAACACATAGACACACAAACACATAGACACACAAACACATAGACACACAAACACATAGACACACAAACACACAAACACATAAACACACAAACACATAAACACACAAACACATAAACACACAAACACATAAACACACAAACACATAAACACACAAACACACAAACACATAAACACACAAACTACATCATAGACACACAAACACACAAACACATAAACACACAAACTACATCATAGACACACAAAACTACATCATAGACACACAAACTACATCATAGACACACAAAACTACATCATAGACACACAAACACATAAACACACTAAACTACATCATAGACACACAAACACATAAACACACAAACTACATCATAGACACACAAACACACAAACACATAAACACACAAACTACATCATAGACACACAAACTACATCATAGACACACAAACTACATCATAAACACACAAACTACATCATAGACACACAAACACACAAAACTACATCATAGACACACAAACACACAAAACTACATCATAGACACACAAAACTACATCATAGACACACAAACACATAAACACACAAACTACATCATAGACACACAAACTACATCATAGACACACAAACACATAAACACACAAACTACATCATAGACACACAAACTACATCATAGACACACAAACACATAAACACACAAAACTACATCATAGACACACAAACACATAAACACACAAACTACATCATAGACACACAAACACATAAACACACAAACACATAAACACACAAACTACATCATAGACACACAAACACATAAACACACAAACACATAAACACACAAACTACATCATAGACACACAAACACATAAACACACAAACTACATCATAGACACACAAACACATAAACACACAAACACATAAACACACAAACACATAAACACACAAACTACATCATAGACACACAAACACATAAACACAAACACTAAAAACACAAAACTAAATGATAGGACACAAAAACACATAAAACACACAAAACACAATAAAACTAAAACTAATATAAAGAAACAAACACACAAACACACAAACACACAAACACATAAACACACAAACACATAAACACACAAACACATAAACACACAAACTACATCATAGACACACAAACACACAAACACATAAACACATAAAAACACAAACACACAAACTACATCATAGACACACAAACACAAACACACAAACTACATCATAAACACACAAAACTACATCATAGACACACAAACACATAAACACACAAAACTACATCATAAACACACAAAACTACATCATAAACACACAAAACTACATCATAAACACACAAAACTACATCATAAACACACAAAACTACATCATAAACACACAAAACTACATCATAAACACACAAACACATAAACACACAAAACTACATCATAGACACACAAAACTACATCATAGACACACAAACACACAAACACACACACACACACACCAATAATTACAAGTATTTACAGTATAAATGAGTTCAGTATTCAGTATTAACTGTAACAGGATTTTTCCTGTATAAAAACAAATCATTGAGAAATGACTATTTGTAGAAAGTGTAAAGTTTATTTTACTTCTGATGAATAGAAACAAAGCAGCTGTTAGAATTATATAAATAAATAATATATAGTTATATGTAATATACACACACACACACACACACACACACACACACACACACATTATTCACCTTTTGACCAAAACAACCATCTCTCAGAATGTCCAGAGAACAGTGTAAAGGAATTTTATTGTAATACTAATTTTAATGGCCAGAATACATCTGAACTGGGTGAACATTGTGTGTGTTTGTGTGTGTGTGTGTGTGTGTGTGTGTGTGTGTGTGCAGGGATTTTGTACAGCAGCACTATGTGACCCTGAAGAACTTGAATCCTGACTTTCCCATCCTGATCAGAGAATGTTCTGGTGTTCAGCCACGACTGTGGGCGAGATACGGTGAATTACTGAGACATTCATCACTCAGCTCTGTACACACACACACACACACACACACACACACACACACACACACACCTGTTTGCCTGGAAAGAGCAGATATATACACAATGTGGCTAAAACTGACCACCACACCACTGTGTGTTTGCGTGTTGAACATCACACTCTGTTCCTCTTAGTTCCAGTGAAGAGACGTTTGTAAACATACAGCACACTTTGTGGAAAGAGTGTGAGGATGAAAGATGTGTGTGTGATGGGGTGCACATACTTTTGGCTGTATAGTGGGAATAGAGAGATATTCAGATATCAGAGCTACAGAAGCCTGGAAAGAGACGTCTGTCTGTTATTTAGAGTTTCTGATGAACAAATCTGTGGTCAATTTTTATTTGGATTTATTTCCTTGTGTAATTAAACCATTAAACTTGACAATTTATTATAACTGAAGCCTTGTTCAGAAAGGACAAAGTCTGGATCGTGTCCAACTCCTTAACAGTCTAATCTAGCTAACTCAGATTTATTCTTCAGTCTGATGTTTAGAGAAAGAATCCAAACCTCAGTTGAGTTCATCTCCTTCATCTAGCTGTTGTACATTTTCAGCAGAGATACAGCTGCTTATACACTGAGTTTATACAGTGTGTGTGTGTGTGTGTGTGTGTGTGTGTGTGTGTGTGAGAGAGAGAGAGAGGAAGAGAGAGGAGTTTGAATGTAAATGAGATATAATAAGTAATAAGTGCTCTCTGTGTGTGTTAACTGTTCCAGCGTTTGGTAAAGAGCAGAGTGTTCCTCTGGACAACATGAGCGCTGATCAGGTGGCTAAAGTTCTGGAGAACGCCGTCAAAGTGACATCCTGAGTCGTGTTCTTCATCTTCCTCTAAAGTGGATGTGGACCTGTGTGTAAAACTGTAATTAAAGTGTCGTGGTTTAATAAAATGTCTCATTAAAGCGTCTTTATGACGTTATAAAGCATTAGTGTCTGCGTTTCATTCCGCCAACGCCAGGGGGCAGAAAAAACACCGCTTCTCTTTAAAGAGACTTTGAACACTAAGTAAAAAAACACGAAGTTTCATTACAGATTTTCCCCACTTAAGTTCTACAGTCTGATTTATAATCTGCATAAATTACAATTAAATATAAAATAAGAGAAAGATGTGATGAAGTCCTGTGTTTTGCTTATGTCCAGTTTATTCCGTTGTTTTGTTTTGGTTGCCGTCACTGCAGAAATCCCCGCTTCACACAGGTAAGATGTCGGAAATGGCGATAAGGATTTCAGTGCTGTGGTGGAAATCCCGGGGTATTCCGGCAGAGTTGTAGTACCGAACGTAGTTTTAAGGCCGCCGTCATTTGCAACCAAGAGTTGCTCTTCTTCTTGCACAGACATGCTAGATTCGCCTGGTTTGTTGACAAATGGGTCGCGGATCCATTCCTTACCAGGTCGTGGGTCTTTAGTGGTTGGGACGTAGCGCTGGAACTCTGTTAAAAGCAAAGACAGCTGATGCACCAACTGGGTGAATGATGCTCAGTCTCACCTAAAATCCCCGCTAATGTCTGAAACATGTCCAAAATGCCCCTGTTCACACGCCGTCCACACAACTCCAGTTTAGCTTTAAATGCAGCTTCTTTGTCTGCCAACTTGAAAACAGTCAACAGAGGAAGTCATTTTCCCCTGAAGGGACAGATTGAGTTCATTGAGCAGGCTGAATTTTGCGACCCACACCTTGTCACTGAAATGTGCTGCCAGTGATGACTTCTCTTCTGAGAGAAATCTTTGCAATGGCTCTCGTACTCTGGTTAGCGATTTTCCTCTGGATAACCATCTTATGTCTGTGTATAAGAGAAGGCATCTGTGCTCAGCATCCATCTCCTCACGAAACTGCTCAAACAGAGTTAAGGGCTTGTGTTGTGGTGGTTAATAACTTTAATAACATCAATCAATATGCTGTTAAATCCCGGTGACATTTTTCGGCTTGCCAGCATTTCCCTGTGAATGACACAATGCGTAGATTCACTCTCAGGTGCAACCTCCTTAATCCGAGCAGTTAAACCTGACAGTCGTCCTGTCATGGCAGCAGCTCCGTCTGTGCATATGCCGACACAAAAGGACCATTATATGTCCTGATATAGAAGCATCCAGTGACCTGAACAGTTCTGCTCCTGTGGTGTTGGTTGGCAAAGTTAGTGCACATAACAAATCCTCATGCACATCCTCCTGATATGGATATCGCACATAAACAAGGAGTATTGCCTTGTTGTCGATATCTGTAGATTCGTCAACCTGGAGTGCGTACCACGGTCATGTATTCATCTTCTCCAACAACTGTGTCTCAATGTCTTCGGCTATTTCCTCCACGCGCCTAGTCACAGTGCTAGCTGACAAAGGCACATGTGCTATCTTTTCCACAGCAGCTTCTCCTAGAAGTTCACGGCAAATGTCTTTAGTGGAGGACAAGATCAATTCTTCACCGATAGTGAATGGCTTTTGAGCCTTAGCAATACGGTTAGCCACCAAATATGATGCTCGCAGTGCATTCTCCTTTATTGATGTGTTGGCCCTCACACATTTCTTCTGTCCTTCGTGTTCCCGTTTTTTTCTTTCAGAATACTCCAGGAGCTCGTCTGTAAAACCAGGGGCTCGTCTGTAAAACCAGGGGCTCGTCTGTAAAACCAGGGGCTCTTCTTTAAAACCAGGAGCTTGTCTGTAAAACCAGGGGCTCTTCTGTAAAACCAGGAGCTTGTCTGTAAAACCAGGGGCTCGTCTGTAAAACCAGGGGCTCGTCTGTAAAACCAGGAGCTTGCCTGTAAAACCAGGAGCTTGTCTGTAAAACCAGGGGCTCGTCTGTAAAACCGGGGGCTTGTCTGTAAAACCAGGGGCTCGTCTGTAAAACCGGGGGCTTGTCTGTAAAACCAGGGGCTCGTCTGTAAAACCGGGGGCTTGTCTGTAAAACCAGGGGCTCGTCTGTAAAACCAGGGGCTCGTCTGTAAAACCAGGGGCTCGTCTGTAAAACCAGGGGCTCGTCTGTAAAACCAGGGGCTCGTCTGTAAAACCAGGGGCTCGTCTGTAAAACCAGGGGCTCGTCTGTAAAACCAGGGGCTCGTCTTTAAAACCAGGGGCTTGGCGTTCAAGTGGCAAAGCAGTTTTGAAGGTTTCATTGCCTCATTAGAGAGCTGGTGCGTTATGGGGTCAGAATTGTTTCGTTATTCTGAATAAATATACTAAGATCCACAAATAAATATAAAGTTTCACAAATATTTTTTAAATTAACAAATGCACAATAATCAAACCGTAAATATATGTTACAAATTTCACAAAAAGAAATGAAATTCACAAATAAATAAAATGTGATTTGCAAATAAAAAATATTTATAAATTGTATTTATTTGTGAATGGGACAATCGGACAACGGTCTCGTGGCGCTGACCAATCGTGGCACGGTCTACCTCCAACCAATCTTTACCGTACATATTTACAGCGGGTCTATTCGGACAGGATCAGTATTACCTGAGGTAATTTTTCCGGACTTTTTTTACAGAAGGTAAAAGTCGCCGTAATCTTTACAGACACACACACACACAACATACACACACATAAAACACACACACACACACACACACACACACACACACACACACACACACACAACATACACACACACACACACACACACACACAACATACACACACATAAAACACACACACACACACACACACACACACACACACACACACACAACATACGCACACATAAAACACACACACACCTGGGGTACAAATAACACTAGAATTTGCCTCTACACAGTGAAGTTTTAGTTCTCCTTTTTGTCAGTTTAGTAAATGTTCATGACCCAACAGATAAAAAAAGAAAAGAAAGAATTATTTAATCCTTTAAAAAGAATTTTAAAGAAGCATAAAGAAATAATAATGATGGGACTTGCAGTGACTGTTTACAGTAAACTCCATATGGCAGATGGGATGGTTATTAAATCAGATACAGAGAGAAAAGAACTAAAGGATCTAATGAGTGAAAACAACCTGATAGACGTGTGGAGAGAGAGAAATGTAGGAAGGAAAGAAGAGATATAGTGAAAAACTTACAGGACAACGATTGTCTTTATTTTATGTTCAAGAAATGTAGAAAACTTTACAGACAAAATCAGATATAAGGAAACAAGTTTGAGTATCATGAGTTTTTATTTATTAAGCCTGGAATAATGTAGAAAGGGGACAAAGTGTATGGGGTCTAAATACAGAACGTTTAAAGATAAACAACTATGATTTTATGTTTAGAGAAATTAAAGAAAAACACAAAGGAAATGAAATGAATGAGGGTAATGTTATACAATGAGATAATGTTAGATTTTTAATTAAACATTTTTAATTAAATATTGTAGAATGTGAGAAAGAAAGAAAGAAAGGAAGGAAGGAATAACATTAAAAAGTAAAATTACGTTTTAAAAAATTAGAGAATGAATTGGCCAAAGAGACAAAAATATAAAAAAGGGAGGAGAAAGAACTCGAGGGGACAAAATGAAGAAATAAAGCAAAATATATGGTGGAAAGAGGAAAAAGAAAGAAGTTAAATGATATAAAAACAAGATGCAACCAAGATAAAAATGTCATGAGGAAATTAAGAAAGAAGAAATTAAAATATAGAAAAATAGATCAACTACAAAAATAAGATTCCTTTAATGTTCAAAGGGATTTTAATAAAGATTTTAAAAGTGTTTGGTGAAAAGGGTTTGAAAAGAAGAGACTTTTAAAGGAAAAGAAATAAATCTGTGAGTCTCATCTGTGGAGAAACTAATCTGAGATCCAATTAAAGAGGTAAAAATAATGTGTAAACATCTGTAACACATGGATGTGTATTTGTGTAATCAGTGTGATGATGTGATGATATCTCTGTGTTGTGTGGAGATGCTGAAGGATTTGACTTTGGATTGTAAAAGATGTTAAAGTGTGAAGTTGTAGCTGAGAGGATAAAAGGATGTGATCAGTCACAGTTATTGTTATGGATCTTCTACATCTGAATATGAATGATTCAGCTCCCAAACTGATGGAAATGTGGGACGTGTTCTAACGCTTCACCACCATAACTGCTTTATCCTGGAAAAAAGGTCTGAGGAGAGACTCCTGTCATACACCAGACCTGCTGAGTGTCTTATTAATGCTGAAAAACACAACAGGACAGAATTACAGACACATTTAAACACATTACTTATGAACAACAGAAACATAAATACACACATTAGATGTGACATTTTACAGCACACAGTGAATATTACACAATATCATACAGTAAAGAGACAGTAAGTCAGTAACTCACTGTAGTGTCTCCAGTTTACAGTGTGGATCCTTCAGTAGATCAGAGAGCAGCTTCTCTCCTGATTCTCCTGGATTATTACGGTACAGATCCAGTTCTCTCAGGTGTGATGAGGAGTTTGACCTCAGAGCTGAAGCCAGAGCAGCACAACCTTCATCTGTAATACTGCAGAGCTCCATCCTGCAAGAAAGAAAACCTTCTCACACTTAACACACTCAGGTTTAGTATTGAAAACATGAACTACACAAAATCTTTATATACAGTACATTTACTCTCCATCTCACACACACAACAATGACAATACATCAGATCACTACAGTTACAGTTACCACAGAGGAGAACTGGATGTTGTAGTGTTTATTAATATTGTGTGTGTGTGTGTGTATATGTGTGTGTTGTCTGTGTGTGAGTGTGTGTGTGAGAGTGTGTGCGTGTGTGTGTGTGTGTGTGTGTGTGTACCTCAGTATCTCCAGTGTACAGTGTGGATCCTTCAGCCCATCAGAGAGCAGCTTCACTCCTGAATCCTGCAGTTTATTGTGACTCAGGTTCAGTTCTCTCAGACTGGAGGAGTTTGAGCTGAGAACTGAGGACAGAACTCTACAGCTTTTCCCTGTCAGATTACAGTCACACAGCCTGGAAGAGAAATGATGAAGTGTTTGATTTATTTGTCTGATAGTGAATTGAGGTGTTTCCATCAGTGAGAAATAAAGTGTGGACCTGAACACAAGGGTCTAATATCAGGATAAAAATCTAACATGAACATCTGTGTATAAAGTTGGACAGCTCTTGGACAGATCCATGTGTCTCAGCTCATATGAGACTGAGATGTCTTTAACTTTCTGAAACAGGATAATGTGCTGAAACAAACTTCCATGTGCTGACTCAGATTTCTGTCCACTGAAGTCCCTCCTGTGTAAAACACGTGACTGCTTCAGCTGCTGTTCACTGACTGCAGTAGAGTGTGTGTGTGTGTGTGTGTGTGTGTGTGTGAAGGAACAATGTCATTGGTTGGACCTGTAGAAGGAATTCAGCTCTTACTGAAGGAGAGCAGTACTGATTCTGTACAAACTGGGACATGTGGTTCAGTCTGAACTGAAGGATATGATGGAACAAGACAGATCATTCATTCAGTTCAGATGTGAGTCTCCAACAAGAGGAGAAGGGGGTGGAGTCATGCTATGGAGAGACTGTAGCACTTTGGAGAAGTTTTATATCTGTTTATCTGGACATTCGTCTACAATCGAAATTAGCAGCTCGAGTTCTGGAGTTGGAGCTTTGGGGAAAAACAGCATCATATAATACCATTTGTGTACAAGTCCAAGTTTATCAGAGCTTTTTATTTCTTAATGATATTAATGTTCTGTTTTCTGTCTGATTGTTCATGACTTTTACATTTAGCTTTAATATTGTACTGCTGTTAGTTATGCATTTTAATTTTTATCATATTATATAAATATTCTATTGTAAAGCAGGTCTGAATTTTGTGTTTACAGGTTCTATAGAAATAAAGCTATGATGATTAAATATGTTCATCAATTTCATGTAATAATTATAAACTGTGTGTGTGTGTGTGTGTGTGTGTGTGTGTGTGTGTGTGTGTGTGTGTACCTCAGTATCTCCAGTGTACAGTGTGGATCCTTCAGCCCATCAGAGAGCAGCTTCACTCCTGAATCCTGCAGTTTATTGCCACTCAGGTCCAGTTCTCTCAGACTGGAGGAGTTTGAGCTGAGAACTGAGGACAGAACTCTACAGCTTTTCTCTGTCAGATTACAGTCCCACAGACTGGAAGAGAAATGATGAAGTGTTTGATTTATTTGTCTGATAGTGAATTGAGGTGTTTCCATCAGTGAGAAATAAAGTGTGGACCTGAACACAAGGTTCTAATATCAGGATAAAAATCTAACATGAACATCTGTGTATAAAGTTGGACAGCTCTTGGACAGATCCATGTGTCTCAGCTCATATGAGACTGAGATGTCTTTAACTTTCTGTAAGAAGATAATAACAGAGACGTCACTCTGAACAAACACGTCTCTTTATTTCTAGCAGAGAGATGTTCATACAGTGTGTTCAGCAGCTCTGGGGAAAGTTCTGCTGGAGAACATTTACACATTTACACACTGTCCTTTACTGCTTCATTACAGTGTGTTCAGTGTGTAGATCTGTGTACATTGTACACACTTTTACTTTGTGTTACAAACATTCTCAGGAATAGTTTTGCTCCCATTGAACAACAGAAACAGGTCTATAAAATGGTGTGTGTGTGTGTGTGTGTGTGTGTGTGTGTGTGTGTGTACCTCAGTATCTCCAATGTGTGTGTGTGTGTGTGTGTGTGTGTGTGTGTGTGTGTGTGTGTGTACCTCAGTATCTCCAATGTGTGTGTGTGTGTGTGTGTGTGTGTGTTTGTTTGTGTGTGTACCTCAGTATCTCCAGTGTACAGTGTGGATCCTTCAGCCCATCAGAGAGCAGCTTCACTCCTGAATCCTGCAGTTTATTGCCCCTCAGGTTCAGTTCTCTCAGTCTGGAGGAGTTTGAGCTGAGAACTGAGGACAGAACTCGACAGCTTTCCTCTGTCAGATTACACCGACGCAGCCTGGAAGAGAAATGATGAAATATCAGAACACTGATCTCAAACACACAAACACAGCCATAATCCAGCTAAAGTTGAAGCTGTAACAGAAATGTCAGTGTGTTTGTGTCACACACACAAATCAGAGGACAGGACACCACATCAGGACATTTACAGGAGCAGGGACGTCTTTCTGCACTCCACAATCTCTCAGCTACAATTTATTATAAGACCATTAGGTCATGTACATAACACACACATGTGAGAGCGAGCAGCCTACAAACACTACACTCTGATCTGTGTTCAAGTTTCTACACCCAACACTGCAGATACAGTGCATTTTATTACAGAACATAAAGAATTATACAGCTGTACACTACCAGGTAATAACATGACAATACTAGTCGTACTTTACACTCAGTTATATGTTGGATTTCACACAGACACTAAAACAGTTGGTGTGTATTGTTCTCTGTGCTCGTACACGTACAAATCTGTCACCTCCAGACCTCTGATTTTACACACACACTGGTTCAGGTGTTTGGTGTGGACCTGAATACAGGTGGAGTGTTCACATACGTCTAAACACATCCAAACTAAAGAGAAAGGTTTTTTAACCTTATAAATGATTCTTGATCATGATTTGTATTTTTTATAAAATATAGATGTGTAAAAATCTCTCATCGATCATAAACAATGTAAATAAAGGATATTAGAAAGAACATTGTACTGTTTACTACAGATGTCACTGTTACTATTTCAACACAACTTAGTGAACCCTTCTTTCTCCACAGAGTAAATGGGATCATGTCTTTATGCCTCCACAACTGAGAAGTGAACGTGGGGTTTTCTTCTCAAATCTGAGCTCCTTTCCTGTTTACAGAGTGACGTCACATCAGCACGACTGCACACAGCATCAGAAATAAACAAAGTCGAACTTCTTACCTTTAAATGAGTCACACTGTATATACACAAGTATTAGCTTTAGATGGATCAACATACAGACATTCGTTTGTTCAATCTAAAACACTGACTATACACATAGCAGGAAATCTAACCCACCTTGTAGGTACAAATCTAACACAACACTACTGTGTGTTACACTGAAGGATTTGTGTAGGTGGGCTTCAGGGGGCTATAAGTGACATGGTAGAATGTAGTGTACCAATGTGTAATATTTTATCAGTACATAATGATGAACAGAGAACAAAACCAGTCTGTTATTAATGTTGTACAACAAAAATATAGATTCACTACAGCTGCTTATAAACACAAACACAGTCCACAGCTTAATGTCTCCAAAATCCACAGAAAGGTTCCAAAGAACGAAACCTGACGTCTCTTCAACAGTAACGGTGATAAACCTGACCGACCGTCACGTGCGACCGTCTTTGTGTTCACCGTCTGTTTTTACCACATCCACCATCTTCTGATGCAGTGAACCAGACAAAAAACTGTCTATAATTCAACCACAACAGATTAACAACAATCACGAGCCAAGAACAAGAATGTGATCATTAACAGTTTGGTGTCTTTGTCGAGCTCCAAGTAGAACAAAACAGGACTTTTTAATAACAGCGGTCACGACACTACACTCACCTGTGACACATTATTCATCCTCTCTCTTTTTACCTGCTTGTACACTTGATAAGCAAAGAACAAAGAACCCCATCAAAATAAAAGTCTTCATATAAAAGTCACATTTAAACTCCATCCTCTACAAACAGGTCAGTGTTAGAGAAAGAAAATCTTCATCACACATCTGAGTTCGCTGCCTAGCTTGTTTCTAACATAATAAGAAGATAAAGCTGAACATTTTCCCACTTTGTATGTCCAATGTGTCGAGGTCCAAAATGATGGTTGATGTTTTATTGACCACGAGCTCAGTCCTTGGTAAAGTTTAGCAGTAGTGCAGACTGAAGGAGACTTTTGTTTGTCCTTCGTATTGGGTTAAAGTTTTAAAAAGCATTATGTTTTATTTTTATTAGAAAGAACAATTGAGTAAAAAAGCCATGACAGAGTGAATCTCCCCACAACACTGTCACACACAACACAAGATGAGGAACTTCAACATAAAGAAAAAGTGACACAATCTTCTGTAAAAGTACCAGAGGTTTGTGTAAAGATGATTAGAGGAACTATTAACACACATTAATCCAAACAGTGCAGTTCAGTGTTACATTAAAATAATAAACCATGCAGTAATACAGTTATAAATAAAAATACTCACTCAGCTTTTCTGGAGGCTTTGACCACTGGCAGCAGCCTCAAGAGACCTTCATCTGATGGATAATATTCCCTCAAATTAAACTCATCCATCTCCTGTTCTGAGGTCAGTAACACAAACACCAGAGCTGACCACTGAGCAGGAGAGAGTCTGGTGTCTCTGAGACGTCTGTAACCTTCTCTGTTCAGGTAAGTTTGTACTTCCTGCACTAGAGAATCATCATTCAGTTCATTCAGACAGTGGAACAGATTGATGGATTTCTCTGGAGATGGATTCTCCCTGATCTTCTCCTTGATGTACTCCACTGTTTCCTGTTTGCTGTGAGATCTGCTTCCTGTCTGTGGCATTAAGTCTCGTAAAAGAGTCTGATTGGTCTCCAGTGAGAGACCCAGAAGGAAGCGGAGGAACAGGTCCAGGTGTCCATTCTCACTCTGTAAGGCCTTGTCCACTGCACACCTGAGGAGATCAGACATGTTTGACTTCCTGAGGAGATCAGACAGATCAGAGGTTTGATGTTCTGTTACATTTCTGCTGATGAAGGAGAGAAATGTGTATAAAGCAGCCAGAAACTCCTGAACACTCAGATGTACGAAGCTGAACACCTTCCCCAGGTGAAGCCCAAACTCCTCTCTGAAGATCTGGGTACACACTCCTGAGTACACTGACACTTCTCTGACATCAATGCCACACTCTCTCAGGTCTTCCTCATAGAAGATCAGGTTTCCTTTCTCCAGCTGGTGGAAAGCCAGTTTTCCCAGTGCCATGATACTCTCTCTGGTCTGCTGAGGATCAGGGTCACATTTCTGATGGTACTTTTGGTCCTTGTGTTTGATC
>NC_062538.1:22979318-23006818 GCF_022655615.1 Tachysurus fulvidraco
CCACATGTTTGGGGGATTAGAACTGTTTGGGGGACGAGATATTGGCCGTCATAGGCACAATATAACAGAGTAAAAGTTTACATTTTATCTAGGAAATGTAGTGGAGTAAAAGTGAAAGTTGACAAACTTAAATAGTGAAGTAAAGTACAGGTGACATTTCTACTTAAGTACAGTAATGAAGTCATTGGCTGAATCGGGGGTTGAGGGCTGGACAAAGGCACCCTGTGGTAGATGGACTGGAAATCAGTTCCTAACAGGTCCTAACAGGTCGTAACAGGTCGTAACACTTCCTAAAGCCAAGACCTAACAATTCCTAACGTGACAAAACAGTCATTCGCCGAAGCAGGGATATAGGGCGGGACAAAACAGTCATTGGCTGAATAGGGGGTTTATATTGTTTATAAGTGTATATAAGTACTTATATTGTTTATAAGTGTATATAAGTATTTATATTGTTTATAAGTGTATATAAGTATTTATATTGTTTATAACAACACTAAAGTCTCTTCTTGGTGAGTTAGGCTGCTGTTCCACACATTCACTTAAATAATAATAATAAAAAATAAATATGTAATATATACTTATTGTGTGTGTACCGAACTACAAGTGTATTGTACTGAGAAAATCATATATATTTAAAATATATGTTTATCAAATATTTATTTACTTTTTTTTAAATTAATTTAAAATAATTGTGTGGTTTTATTCAAATGGATTTGTTTTGACAGGCTGCTTGACTGACAAAAGAGAACTGACCGGGACACTTTGCTGCAATGAGTGGAGCTTCCCCAGTGCGCAAAGCCTTCACTGCCAAACCCAACAGGGCTTCCAACAGTACCCGTGGAACATGGACATGCTGTTAGTGAGTTCCAGGAGCCTGAAAATTGTAAGGGTGAGGCAGTAATTCATGCCGCAAACATGCTAGAACAGAGACCGTGGTATGTGCGCTCCATATACGGCTGTGACCTGAACACTGCGGAGGGGGCGGGGCTTAGAAGGACACGTCACTGCAGCCCGAGACCGCGCGCGCGCGCGTGTGTGTGTGTGTGTGTGTGTGTGTGTGTGTGTGTGTGTGTGTGTGTGTGTGTGTGTGTGAGAGAGAGAGATGCGCGCGCCGGTGTTGCCAGGTCCGCGGTTTATTCCGGTAATAATATTAAAGTTAATCCTCATCACAGTGCTGCTGTTTAATACAGTGACTAAAGTGTGTTCAGTGTCACATCACTGTACTAAAGTGTGTTCAGTGTCACATCACTGTACTAAAGTGTGTTCAGTGTCACATCTCTGTACTAAAGTGTGTTCAGTGTCACATCTCTGTACTAAAGTGTGTTCAGTGTCACATCTCTGTACTAAAGTGTGTTCAGTGTCACATCTCTGTACTAAAGTGTGTTCAGTGTCACATCTCTGTACTAAAGTGTGTTCAGTGTCACATCTCTGTACTAAAGTGTGTTCAGTGTCACATCACTGTACTAAAGTGTGTTCAGTGTCACATCTCTGTACTAAAGTGTGTTCAGTGTCACATCTCTGTACTAAAGTGTGTTCAGTGTCACATCACTGTACTAAAGTGTGTTCAGTGTCACATCTCTGTACTAAAGTGTGTTCAGTGTCACATCACTGTACTAAAGTGTGTTCAGTGTCACATCTCTGTACTAAAGTGTGTTCAGTGTCACATCACTGTACTAAAGTGTGTTCAGTGTCACATCTCTGTACTAAAGTGTGTTCAGTGTCACATCTCTGTACTAAAGTGTGTTCAGTGTCACATCTCTGTACTAAAGTGTGTTCAGTGTCACATCACTGTACTAAAGTGTGTTCAGTGTCACATCTCTGTACTAAAGTGTGTTCAGTGTCACATCGCTGTACTAAAGTGTGTTCAGTGTCACATCTCTGTACTAAAGTGTGTTCAGTGTCACATCGCTGTACTAAAGTGTGTTCAGTGTCACATCTCTGTACTAAAGTGTGTTCAGTGTCACATCGCTGTACTAAAGTGTGTTCAGTGTCACATCGCTGTACTAAAGTGTGTTCAGTGTCACATCGCTGTACTAAAGTGTGTTCAGTGTCACATCTCTGTACTAAAGTGTGTTCAGTGTCACATCACTGTACTAAAGTGTGTTCAGTGTCACATCTCTGTACTAAAGTGTGTTCAGTGTCACATCTCTGTACTAAAGTGTGTTCAGTGTCTTATCTCTGTACTAAAGTGTGTTCAGTGTCACATCGCTGTACTAAAGTGTGTTCAGTGTCACATCGCTGTACTAAAGTGTGTTCAGTGTCACATCGCTGTACTAAAGTGTGTTCAGTGTCACATCGCTGTACTAAAGTGTGTTCAGTGTCACATCGCTGTACTAAAGTGTGTTCAGTGTCACATCGCTGTACTAAAGTGTGTTCAGTGTCACATCACTGTACTAAAGTGTGTTCAGTGTCACATCACTGTACTAAAGTGTGTTCAGTGTCACATCTCTGTACTAAAGTGTGTTCAGTGTCACATCTCTGTACTAAAGTGTGTTCAGTGTCACATCTCTGTACTAAAGTGTGTTCAGTGTCACATCTCTGTACTAAAGTGTGTTCAGTGTCACATCTCTGTACTAAAGTGTGTTCAGTGTCACATCACTGTACTAAAGTGTGTTCAGTGTCACATCTCTGTACTAAAGTGTGTTCAGTGTCACATCTCTGTACTAAAGTGTGTTCAGTGTCACATCGCTGTACTAAAGTGTGTTCAGTGTCACATCGCTGTACTAAAGTGTGTTCAGTGTCACATCGCTGTACTAAAGTGTGTTCAGTGTCACATCTCTGTACTAAAGTGTGTTCAGTGTCACATCTCTGTACTAAAGTGTGTTCAGTGTCACATCACTGTAGTAAAGTGTGTTCAGTGTCACATCTCTGTACTAAAGTGTGTTCAGTGTCACATCTCTGTACTAAAGTGTGTTCAGTGTCACATCACTGTACTAAAGTGTGTTCAGTGTCACATCTCTGTACTAAAGTGTGTTCAGTGTCACATCTCTGTACTAAAGTGTGTTCAGTGTCACATCACTGTACTAAAGTGTGTTCAGTGTCACATCTCTGTACTAAAGTGTGTTCAGTGTCACATCTCTGTACTAAAGTGTGTTCAGTGTCACATCTCTGTACTAAAGTGTGTTCAGTGTCACATCTCTGTACTAAAGTGTGTTCAGTGTCACATCACTGTACTAAAGTGTGTTCAGTGTCACATCACTGTACTAAAGTGTGTTCAGTGTCACATCACTGTACTAAAGTGTGTTCAGTGTCACATCGCTGTACTAAAGTGTGTTCAGTGTCACATCGCTGTACTAAAGTGTGTTCAGTGTCACATCGCTGTACTAAAGTGTGTTCAGTGTCACATCTCTGTACTAAAGTGTGTTCAGTGTCACATCACTGTACTAAAGTGTGTTCAGTGTCACATTATGAAAAAACTCTATAGATAAATAATATTGCAGTGTATCAGGGGGGCACGGTGACGTTCACCTCAAACCTCCAGGTTTGGTGGTTCGATTCCCACCTCCACCTTGTGTGTGTGGAGTTTGCATGTTCGCCTCACACCTCCAGGGTCGGGGGTTCGATTCCCACCTCCACCTTGTGTGTGTGGAGTTTGCATGTTCTCCCCGTGCCTCGGGGGTTTCCTCTGGGTACTCCGGTTTCCTCCCCCGGTCCAAAGACATGCATGGTAGGTTGATTGGCATCTCTGGAAAATTGTCCGTAGTGTGTGTGTGTGTGTGTGTGTGTGAATGAGAGTGTGTGTGTGTGCCCTGTGATGGGTTGTATCCTGCCTCGATGCCCGATGATGCCTGAGATAGGCACAGGCTCCCCGTGACCCGAGACGTTCGGATAAGCGGTAGGGAATGAATGAATGAAAATGAATGAATGTAGTGTATCTGCTCAGTGTTTGTAGCTTTACTACAAAATAAAGCATTAACGTGACGTCCCTCATGTCAGTCATTTCTCACGACATTGTATTTCTCACGCAGAAAACCGGACTATTTATCATATATTTAATAAGCCGCATCACCCAAAATGTATCAGTCCGCACCGCTGTCTCTATGGAAACGGGCAGGAGCCAAGCGCGTCTCCCCTGGAGTTCTTGCCTGACACTTATCAGCCAATCAAAACAAGAGGCTACACAATAGCCAATCAGAAAACAGCACTATTGTATCTGGGTAAGATTTAACACAACAACCAATGAAAAAAAAACAAAACATATTAATTAGTGAGGGTAATTTCGATGGTCGGTTTGAACAAAACCTCAACACGAAACAGTTTGTCTCTGGATGGGACATTGTCCTCAATCATGTCTCTGGATGGGACATTGTCCTCAATCATGTCTCTGGATGGGACATTGTCCTCAATCATGTCTCTGGATGGGACATTGTCCTCAACCATGTCTCTGGATGGGACATTGTCCTCAATCATGTCTCTGGATGGGACATTGTCCTCAACCATGTCTCTGGATGGGACATTGTCCTCAACCATGACCCTAAACATGTCTGGGCTTGTGCTGAACTGTTTTATATGGGAGCAACATTACACATGATAAAGGGGTCCAAAAAGGTAACAAACACTTACAATAAACACCACCAGTCATTCTCTCTCTCTCTCTCTCTCTCTCTCTCTCTCTCTCTCTCTCTCTCTCTCTCTCTCTCTCACACACACACACACACACACACACACACACACACACACACACACACACACACACACACACACACACACACACATATTAATAAATGGAAATTAAATAAATACTTTGTATTTGATTAAATTGCGGTCAGTGATCTTTACCAAACAACAACTCCCCCATTGTTAATATTTTTTGGGGTTGGGGTGTGTGTGGGTGTTGTGTGTGTGTGTGTGTGTGTGTGTGTGTGTGTGGGGGGGGGGGGTGTTGGAGATGTCACGCTTGCTTGTCTTCCGAATATATGTTACAAATTTCACAAAAATAAATGAAATTCACAAATAAATAAAATGTGATTTGCAAATAAAAAAAACTATTTATAAATATATATATTTAATTGTATTTATTAGTGAATGTCTTCCTGCTCATTTGTGGAAAAATCAATTTGCTCAAGAATCCACAAATAGGTGGACTTCGCCCACCATCTACTCCAGCCAATCGGACAACGGTCTCGTGGCGCTGACCAATCGTGGCACGTGATTGGTTGGAGGTAGACCGTGCCACGATTGGTCAGCGCCACGAGACCGGTGTCCGATTGTCCCATTCACAAATAAATACAATTTATAAATATTTTTTTATTTGCAAATCACATTTTATTTATTTGTGAATTTCATTTCTTTTTGTGAAATTTGTAACATATATTTACGGTTTGATTATTGTGCATTTGTTAATTTAAAAAATATTTGTGAAACTCTTTATATTTATTTGTGGATCTTAGTATATTTATTCAGAATAACGAAACAATTCTGACCCCATAGGGCGTTGGTGTGTGGGAATCACCTGTCCCGATAAATCCATATTTTAAGTAGGACTCATGGTATTGTCTGTTAAAAGTTTTATGTTTCTTTAGCACTATTCGGACGGGATTAGTTCTGTGTGGGGACGTGGAGTAACGCAATTTTACCTCAGGACATCATCATTTTTCCTGACCTTTTTACAGAAGGTAAAAGTCGCCGTAATATTTACTGACATTAGCACTATTCGGACGGGACTAGTTTTACGCAGGGAAGTGGGGGTAAAGTAATTATTACCACAGCTTCTCTGTGATTTTAGTCCCGTCCGAATGCGTCATCTCGGGAATCATTACGGACGATGTCAGTAAAGATTACGGCGACTTTTACCTTCTGTAAAAAGGTCCGGAAAAATGACCTCAGGTAATACTGATCCCGTCCGAATAGACCCGCTGTAAATATGTACGGTAAAATTCCGTCATTTCCTGTTTAAAAGTAGTTTTTGGCGCGTTTTGCATGCATGGATGTGCCATGTTGTCTTTTTTTTGCGCACGTGATAACAGGAAGCGACGTCATACGCACATGACGACAAGGAGGTTACTGTGGTGTGTAAAGCGAGTTACCCCTCCCCCTTCTGCTAGTTTTACTGAGACGTCTTGTCCTGTGTGAATTGGACAATTAATATTACAGACGTCCTGAGGTAATATTGCATTACTCCACGTCCTCACGTAAAACTAATCCCGTCCGAATAGGGCTTTTGATGTTGAAGGCTCTTCTGTCTCTTCACTGGGCCTTTTCTTTTCCCCAAGGAAACCTTCTAATGTCGTCTGTTTCGTGCTCATTTTTGCTAATGTGTAGCTAATTTGCTAATTTTGCTAAACACGTAGACCAAGCACTATTTTGCGCATGGTGGGGCTTTAGGTGGCGTCTCTCAGCTCCCGGTTAACCTCTTGTCCATGAAAAGTCGCACAAACCCGAAAGAAATACACCACAGTAAATGCAATGGAAATAATTTAATGTTCCTTGGGCGGCCCGGTACCATTTGATCCACGGACCGGTACCAGTCCGCGGACCGGAGGTTGGGGACCACTGCTATAGATAACAACAAATACATCGCGCACTTTGCTGGAATTTAATTGGTAACTTCCCTCCACCGACTCTTAGGAAAAGTAAAATAAGTAAATATAAATCGATTCTAGTGTAAATTGAATTGATTTTTTCCCCTCAGCCCTACTGGTCAGCGTCTGTCTCCACTATCATCCCTAATGTCAGCTGTGAAGCCTAAACACTTTACCACAGAGCACAAACTCCCCCAGCCATCGTCACATAATATCTCTGGTAGTGATGCTCTTGGTCACGGTGTCTTTTTAATCCAAATGATGTATTAATGTTCAGTTACATCCCGAACAGCCAGAGAGACAACACAAGGTTTATTTATCTACTATAATATACTTCATTGTGATTGATATCATCTCGTCCATGGTGGATTCCTTCACATGTCCAGTGTTCATGGGATGGACTCCAGATCCACAGAAACCCTGTGGTAGAACATGACATGATGTACACAGATGTACAGAGTTCATCTGTGGGAAGTCGTGGCCTAATGATAAGAGAGTTTGACTCCTAACCCTAAGGTTGTGGGTTTGAGTCTCGGGCTGGCCACGACTGAGGTGCCCTTGAGCAACTGAATCACCCCCCACCCCCACCCAGCTGCTCTCTGTGGATGGGTTAAATGCAGAGAACGAATTCTGAGTATGGGTCACCATACAGTACTTAGCCGTATGTCACGTCACAGTTAAGAGCCAGAGTAATAATCACAGAGTAATCACAGAGTAATCAGTTCAGGATTAAAGGGCTTGGTATATTTAATAGTGTTGGTATATTGTTAAACACTGCTATGAGGATTGAGCCGAGCCTTTAATCTTTATTGTACTGGTTATCAGGAATATGGAATAGTATCATCAGTGTATAAAGATTTCTTTATTATAAAAATGACCCACACTACAGAAAACACTTCATGCAGAAGAATAGTAAATATTGTATACGACTTTTAACACTGTAAACATTGCAGGACATTTTAACAGGTTATTATGGGATGTTTATTTGTTTTAGACTTTTTGTCATTGTGATACACACTGGATCTCAATCTTGACAACACGCACTACTTATTTTATACAAAAGTCCTATGAACTCAATTACAGACTGTTATTATTTAATAGAAAATTACACGTCTAACTGATTAAGCTGATTATTTTGTTGCAGCCAAACCAACCTGTGATCGCTCGATCTCGTCTGATCTCAGACCTGATTAGTACTTGGATGTGCGACTGCCTGGGAATCTCAGGTGCTGTAAACTTTTGACAAAGACATTTATTTACTTTACTGTTTGAATTCTGTAAAAACATCATTTTATTATTCAGTGGCAGCAGTCAAGACAGTGAAGTGAAGCTCTCCTCCATTTCACTTTGTTTTATGCTTTTTTTTTAAAACTACCTGATAGCAGCTTAAAGCAGTCAGGAGGCTGGTGTAGAGGACATTTTAAATATCATGAGTGTTTTTATATAATTGTTGATAAGAACTGACACACACACACACACACACACACACACACACACACACACACACACACACACACACACACACACACACACACACAAAACACACACACAGCACACACACACCTGGGGTACAAATAACACTAGAATTTGCCTCTACACAGTGAAGTTTTAGTTCTCCTTTTTGTCAGTTTAGTAAATGTTCATGACCCAACAGATAAAAAAGAAAAGAAAGAATTATTTAATCCCTTAAAAAGAATTTTAAAGAAGCTTAAAGAAATAATAATGATGGGACTTGCAGTGACTGTTTACAGTAAACTCCATATGGCAGATGGGATGGTTATTAAATCAGATACAGAGAGAAAAGAACTAAAGGATCTAATGAGTGAAAACAACCTGATAGACGTGTGGAGAGAGAGAAATGTAGGAAGGAAAGAAGAGATACAGTGAAAAACTTGCAGGACAACAATTGTCTTTATTTTATGTTCAAGAAATGTAGAAAACTTTACAGACAAAATCAGATATAAGGAAACAAGTTTGAGTATCATGAGTTTTTATTTATTAAGACTGGAATAATGTAGAAAGGGGACAAAGTGTATGGGTTCTAAATACAGAACGTTTAAAGAAAAACAACTATGATTTTATGTTTAGAGAAATTAAAGAAAAACACAAAGGAAATGAAATGAATGAGGAAGATAATGTTAGATTTTTAATTAAACATTTTTAATTAAATATTGTAGAATGGGAGAAAGAAAGAAAGGAAGGAAAGAAGGAAGGAATAACATTAAAAAGTAAAAGTACATTTTAAAAAATTAGAGAATGAATTGGCCAAAGAGAACAAAAATATAAAAAAGGGAGGAGAAAGAACTCGAGGGGACAAAATGAAGAAATAAAGCAAAATATATGGTGGAAAGAGAAAAAAGAAAGAAGTTAAATGATATAAAAACAAGATGCAACCAAGATAAAAATGTCATGAGGAAATTAAGAAAGAAGAAATTAAAATATAGAAAAATAGATCAACTACAAAAAGAAGATTCCTTTAATGTTCAAAGGGATTTTAATAAAGATTTTTAAGTGTTTGGTGAAAAGGGTTTGAAAAGAAGAGACTTTTAAAGGAAAAGAAATAAATCTGTGAGTCAATCATCTGTGGAGAAACTAATCTGAGATCCAATTAAAGAGGTAAAAATAATGTGTAAACATCTGTAACACATGGATGTGTATTTGTGTAATCAGTGTGATGATGTGATGATATCTCTGTGTTGTGTGTAGATGCTGAAGGATTTGACTTTGGATTGTAAAAGATGTTAAAGTGTGAAGTTGTAGCTGAGAGGATAAAAGGATGTGATCAGTCACAGTTATTGTTATGGATCTTCTACATCTGAATATGAATGATTCAGCTCCCAAACTGCTGGAAATGTGGGACGTGTTCTAACGCTTCACCACCATAACTGCTTTATCCTGGAAAAAAGGTCTGAGGAGAGACTCCTGTCATACACCAGACCTGGTGAGTGTATCATAATTAATGCTGAAAAACACAACAGGACAGAATTACAGACACATTTAAACACATTACTTATGAACAACAGAAACATAAATACACACATTAGATGTGACATTTTACAGCACACAGTGAATATTACACAATATCATACAGTAAAGAGACAGTAAGTCAGTAACTCACTGTAGTGTCTCCAGTTTACAGTGTGGATCCTTCAGTAGATCAGAGAGCAGCTTCACTCCTGATTCTCCTGGATTATTAAAGTTCAGATCCAGTTCTCTCAGGTGTGATGAGGAGTTTGACCTCAGAGCTGAAGCCAGAGCAGCACAACCTTCATCTGTAATACTGCAGTTAAACATCCTGCAAGAAAGAAAACCTTCTCACACTTAACACACTCAGGTTTAGTATTGAAAACATGAACTACACAAAATCTTTATATACAGTACATTTACTCTCCATCTCACACACACAACAATGACAATATATCAGGTCACTACAATTACAGTACAGTACAGTAATCTCCTACCACAGAGGAGAACTGGATGTTGTAGTGTTTATTAAAACTGTGTGTGTGTGTGTGTAGTGTGTGTGTGTGTGTGTGTGTGTGGTCTGTGTGTGTGTGTGTGTGTGTGTGTGTGTGTGTGTATGTGTGTGTACCTCAGTATCTCCAGTGTACAGTGTGGATCCTTCAGCCCATCAGAGAGCAGCTTCACTCCTGAATCCTGCAGGTTATTGCCCCTCAGGTCCAGTTCTCTCAGTCTGGAGGAGTTTGAGCTGAGAACTGAGGACAGAACTCTACAGCTTTCCTCTGTCAGATTACAGTCACACAGACTGGAAGAGAAATGATGAAGTGTTTGATTTATTTGTCTGATAGTGAATTGAGGTGTTTCCATCAGTAAGAAATAAAGTGTGGACCTGAACACAAGGTTCTAATATCAGGATAAAAATCTAACATGAACATCTGTGTATAAAGTTGGACTGCTCTTGGACAGATCCATGTGTCTCAGCTCATATGAGACTGAGATGTAATTAACTTTCTGAAACAGGATAATGTGCTGAAACAAACTTCCATGTGCTGACTCAGATTTCTGTCCACTGAAGTCCCTCCTGTGTAAAACACGTGACTGCTTCAGCTGCTGTTCACTGACTGCAGTAGAGTGTGTGTGTGTGTGTGTGTGTGTGTGTGTGTGTGTGTGTGTGTGTGAAGGAACAATGTCATTGGTTGGACCTGTAGAAGGAATTCAGCTCTTACTGAAGGAGAGCAGTACTGATTCTGTACAAACTGGGACATGTGGTTCAGTCTGAACTGAAGGATATGATGGAACAAGACAGATCATTCATTCAGTTCATATGTGAGTCTCCAACAAGAGCAGAAGGGGGCGGAGTCATGCTATGGAGAGTCTGTAGCACTTTGGAGAAGTTTTATATCTGTTTATCTGGACATTCGTCTACAATCGAAATGAGCAGCTCGAGTTCTGGAGTTGGAGCTTTGGGGAAAAACAGCATCATATAATACCATTTGTGTACAAGTCCAAGTTTATCATGTTCTATTTTCTGTCTGATTGTTCATGACTTTTACATTTAGCTTTAATATTGTACTGCTGTTAGTTAATGCATTTTAATTTTTGTCATATTATATAAATATTCTATTGTAAAGCAGGTCTGAATTTTGTGTTTACAGGTTCTATAGAAATAAAGCTATGATGATTAAATATGTTCATCAATTTCATGTAATAATTATAAACTGTGTGTGTGTGTGTGTGTGTGTGTGTGTGTGTGTGTGTGTGTGTGTACCTCAGTATCTCCAGTGTACAGTGTGGATCCTTCAGCCCATCAGAGAGCAGCTTCACTCCTGAATCCTGCAGTTTATTGCCACTCAGGTCCAGTTCTCTCAGACTGGAGGAGTTTGAGCTGAGAACTGAGGACAGAACTCTACAGCTTTCCTCTGTCAGATTACAGTCACGCAGACTGGAAGAGAAATGATGAAGTGTTTGATTTATTTGTCTGATAGTGAATTGAGGTGTTTCCATCAGTGAGAAATAAAGTGTGGACCTGAACACAAGGTTCTAATATCAGGATAAAAATCTAACATGAACATCTGTGTATAAAGTTGGACTGCTCTTGGACAGATCCATGTGTCTCAGCTCATATGAGACTGAGATGTATTTAACTTTCTGTAAGAAGATAATAACAGAGACGTCACTCTGAACAAACACGTCTCTTTATTTCTAGCAGAGAGATGTTCATACAGTGTGTTCAGCAGCTCTGGGGAAAGTTCTGCTGGAGAACATTTACACATTTACACACTGTCCTTTACTGCTTCATTACAGTGTGTTCAGTGTGTAGATCTGTGTACATTGTACACACTTTTACTTTGTGTTACAAACAATTTCAGGAACAGTTTTGCTCCCATTGAACAACAGGAACAGGTCTATAAAATGGTAGCAGCTCCATGAGGACAGATAACAGCAGAGAAATTCATTTATTGTCCTCACTGTAAATAGGAGTAGTATTGTGTGTGTGTGTGTGTGTGTGTGTGTGTACCTCAGTATCTCCAGTGTACAGTGTGGATCCTTCAGCCCATCAGAGAGCAGCTTCACTCCTGAATCCTGCAGTTTATTGCCACTCAGGTCCAGTTGTCTCAGACTGGAGGAGTTTGAGCTGAGAACTGAGGACAGAACTCTACAGCTTTCCTCTGTCAGATTACACCGATACAGACTGGAAGAGAAATTATGAAGTGTTTGATTTATTTGTCTGATAGTGAATTGAGGTGTTTCCATCAGTAAGAAATAAAGTGTGGACCTGAACACAAGGTTCTAATATCAGGATAAAAATCTAACATGAACATCTGTGTATAAAGTTGGACTGCTCTTGGACAGATCCATGTGTCTCAGCTCATATGAGACTGAGATGTCTTTAACTTTCTGTAAGAAGATAATAACAGAGACGTCACTCTGAACAAACACGTCTCTTTATTTCTAGCAGAGAGATGTTCATACAGTGTGTTCAGCAGCTCTGGGGAAAGTTCTGCTGGAGAACATTTACACATTTACACACTGTCCTTTACTGCTTCATTACAGTGTGTTCAGTGTGTAGATCTGTGTACATTGTACACACTTTTACTTTGTGTTACAAACAATTTCAGGAACAGTTTTGCTCCCATTGAACAACAGGAACAGGTCTATAAAATGGTAGCAGCTCCATGAGGACAGATAACAGCAGAGAAATTAATTTATTGTCCTCACTGTAAATAGGAGTAGTATTGTGTGTGTGTGTGTGTGTGTGTGTGTGTGTGTGTGTTTGTGTGTTTGTGTGTGTGTGTGTGTACCTCAGTATCTCCAGTGTACAGTGTGGATCCTTCAGCCCATCAGAGAGCAGCTTCACTCCTGAATCCTGCAGTTTATTGTAACTCAGGTCCAGTTGTCTCAGACTGGAGGAGTTTGAGCTGAGAACTGAGGACAGAACTCTACAGCTTTCCTCTGTCAGATTACAGTCACACAGCCTGGAAGAGAAATGATGAAATATCACAACACTGATCTCAAACACACAAACACAGCCATAATCCAGCTAAAGTTGAAGCTGTAACAGAAATGTCAGTGTGTTTGTGTCACACACACAAATCAGAGGACAGGACACCACATCAGCACATTTACAGGAGCAGGGACGTCTTTCTGCACTCCACAATCTCTCAGCTACAATTTATTATAAGACCATTAGGTCATGTACATAACACACACATGTGAGAGCGAGCAGCCTACAAACACTACACTCTGATCTGTGTTCAAGTTTCTACACCCAACACTGCAGATACAGTGCATTTTATTACAGAACATAAAGAATTATACAGCTGTACACTACCAGTTAATAACATGACAATACTAGTCGTACTTTACACTCAGTTATATGTTGGATTTCACAGAGACACTAAAACAGTTGGTGTGTGTTGTTCTCTGTGCTCGTACACGTACAAATCTGTCACCTCCAGACCTCTGATTTTACACACACACTGGTTCAGGTGTTTGGTGTGGACCTGAATACAGGTGGAGTGTTCACATACGTCCAAACACATCCAAACTAAAGAGAAAGGTTTTTAACCTTATAAATGATTCTTGATCATGATTTGTATTTTTTATAAAATATAGATGTGTAAAAATCTCTCATCGATCATAAACAATGTAAATAAAGGATATTTTAAAGAACATTGTACTGTTTACTACAGATGTCACTGTTACTATTTCAACACAACTTAGTGAACCCTTCTTTCTCCACAGAGTAAATGGGATCATGTCTTTATGCCTCCACAACTGAGAAGTGAACGTGGGGTTTTCTTCTCAAATCTGAGCTCCTTCCCTGTTTACAGAGTGACGTCACATCAGCACGACTGCACACAGCATCAGAAATAAACAAAGTCAAACTTCTTACCTTTAAATGAGTCACACTGTATATACACAAGTATTAGCTTTAGATGGATCAACATACAGACATTCGTTTGTTCAATCTAAAACACTGACTATACACATAGCAGGAAATCTAACCCACCTTGTAGGTACAAATCTAACACAACACTACTGTGTGTTACACTAAAGGATTTGTGTAGGTGGGCTCCAGGGGGCTATAAGTGACATGGTAGAATGTAGTGTACCAATGTGTAATATTTTATCAGTACATAATGATGAACAGAGAACAAAACCAGTCTGTTATTAATGTTGTACAACAAAAATATAGATTCACTACAGCTGCTTATAAATACAAACACAGTCCACAGCTTAATGTCTCCAAAATCCACAGAAAGGTTCCAAAGAACGAAACCTGACGTCTCTTCAACAGTAACGGTGATAAACCTGACCGACCGTCACGTGCGACCGTCTTTGTGTTCACCGTCTGTTTTTACCACATCCACCATCTTCTGATGCAGTGAACCAGACAAAAAACTGTCTATAATTCAACCACAACAGATTAACAACAATCACGACCCAAGAACAAGAATGTGATCATTAACAGTTTTGTGTCTTTGTCGAGCTCCAAGTAGAACAAAACAGGACTTTTTAATAACAGCGGTCACGACACTACACTCACCTGTGACACATTATTCATCCTCTCTGTTTTACCTGCTTGTACACTTGATAAGCAAAGAACAAAGAACCCCATCAAAATAAAAGTCTTCATATAAAAAGTCACATTTAAACTCCATCCTCTACAAACAGGTCAGTGTTAGAGAAAGAAAATCTTCATCACACATCTGAGTTCGCTGCCTAGCTTGTTTCTAACATAATAAGAAGATAAAGCTGAACATTTTCTCACTTCGTCTGTCCAATGTGTCGAGGTCCAAAATGATGGTTGATGTTTTATTGACCACGAGCTCAGTCCTTGGTAAAGTTTAGCAGTAGTGCAGACTGAAGGAGACTTTTGTTTGTCCTTCGTATTGGGTTAAAGTTTTAAAAAGCATTTATGTTTTATTTTTATTAGAAAGAACAATTGAGTAAAAAAGCCATGACAGAGTGAATCTCCCCACAACACTGTGTCACACACAACAAAAGATGAGGAACTTCAACATAAAGACATACTTGAAGGACATTAGAGTGTTTTAATATTTACTTTTTATATTTTCTATCCATATTGATCCCATTTTGTCAGTCTGATGTTTTTCTCATCTGTGAGAGTTTTGTTAAATGTCACTTTCAATATAAACAGAACAGAAAAAGTCTTTCACTGTTGTTTAGTTCAGAAATGTCTTTAGTTCTTAAATGCATGCAGTTATTTTGTAGAGATATTTTTACATAAATTTTAGAGAACATTTCATTTTTCATGATTCATATATAAAAGCTATAAAATGCCTCATATGATGTTATAAGATGTTGTCCATGTGGCCCAGCCCTCAGTTCAGATATAACATGTTAGTGTAAAAAGTGACACAATCTTCTGTAAAAGTACCAGAGGTTTGTGTAAAGATGATTAGAGGAACTATTAACACACATTAATCCAAACAGTGCAGTTCAGTGTTACATTAAAATAATAAACCATGCAGTAATACAGTTATAAATAAAAATACTCACACAGCTTTTCTGGAGGCTTTGACCACTGGCAGCAGCTTCAGAAGACCTTCATCTGATGGATCATATTTACTCAACTCAAACACATCCATCTCCTGTTCTGAGGTCAGTAACACAAACACCAGAGCTGACCACTGAGCAGGAGAGAGACTGGTTCCTCTGAGACGACTGTAACCTCTTCTGTTCAGGTAAGTTTGTATTTCCTGCACTAGAGAATCATCATTCAGTTCATTCAGACAGTGGAACAGATTGATGGATTTCTCTGGAGATGGATTCTTCCTGATCTTCTCCTTGATGTACTCCACTGTTTCCTGTTTGCTGTGAGATCTGCTTCCTGTCTGTGGCATTAAGTCTCGTAAAAGAGTTTGATTGGTCTCCAGTGAGAGACCCAGAAGGAAGCGGAGGAACAGGTCCAGGTGTCCATTCTCACTCTGTAAGGCCTTGTCCACTGCACTCCTGAGGAGATCAGACAGGTTTGACTTCCTGAGGAGATCAGACAGGTTTGACTTCCTGAAAAGATCAGACATGTTTAACTTCCTGAGGAGATCAGGCAGGTTTGACTTCCTGAAAAGATCAGACATGTTTAACTTCCTGAGGAGATCAGACATGTTTAACTTCCTGAGGAGATCAGACATGTTTGGATTTCTGAAGAAACTTTTAAGACCTTGCTTCTCTAACACATTTCTCTTTTTTGAGATGAAATACAGAAATGTGTATAAAGCAGCCAGAAACTCCTGAACACTCAGATGTACGAAGCTGAACACCTTCCCCAGGTGAAGCCCAGACTCCTCTCTGAAGATCTGGGTACACACTCCTGAGTACACTGACACTTCTCTGACATCAATGCCACACTCTCTCAGGTCTTCCTCATAGAAGATCAGGTTTCCTTTCACCAGCTGGAGGAAAGCCAGTTTTCCCAGTGCCATGATACTCTCTCTGGTCTGCTGAGGATCAGGGTCACATTTCTGATGGTACTTTTGGTCCTTGTGTTTGATCTGAAAGATCAGGAAGCGTGTGAACATTTGAGTCAGAGTCTTGGGGATCTCTCCACCCTCTGCTTCACCCAACATTCTCTCTAGAACAGTGGCTGAGATCCAGCAGAAGACTGGGATGTGACACATGATGTAGAGGCTTCTTGAAGACTTCAGGTGACTGATGATTTTATCAGCCAGGCTCTGATCACTGATCCTCTTCCTGAAGTACTCCTCTTTCTGAGGATCACTGAAGCCTCGTACCTCTGTTACCTGGTCTACACACTCAGGAGGGATCTGATTGGCTGCTCCTGGTCTTGTGGTTATCCAGAGGAGAGCAGAGGGAAGCAGATTCCCCTTGATGAGGTTCGTCAGCAGCACATCCACTGAGGCTGACTCTGTCACATCACACAATATCTCATTCTTCTGGAAATTTAGAGGAAGTCGACACTCATCCAGACCATCAAAGATCAACACCACTTTGTAGGAGTCACAGTCTATTGATTCTAGTTCTCTTATTTCTGGGAAAAAGTGATGAAGAAGTTTCATCAGACTGAGATTTTGTTTCTTCATCAGATTCAGCTCTCTAAAGGGAAGTGGGAACATGAAGGTGACGTCCTGATTTACTTCTCCTTCAGCCCAGTCCAGAATGAACTTCTGCACAGAGACTGTTTTTCCAATTCCAGAAACTCCTTTAGTCAGCACAGTTCTGATGGACTTGTCTTTAAAGAGCTCATTACATTTGATGGGTTTCTCCTGTGTTGCTGGTCTCCTGGACGCTGCCTCAATCTGTCTCACCTCATGTTCATTATTGATGTCTCCACTCCAACCCTCTGTGATGTAGAGCTCAGTGTAGATCTCATTCAGAAGTGCTGAGCTTCCATGCTGTGAGATTCCTTCATTAATTCTGTTAAACTTCTCTCTCAGATTGGACTTTAACTTTGTCTGATACACAGGGGCGAGTTCTAATAAACAAAGTAATATCTAGTTTAGTAATAAATAGTTATAATGCAAAATCGTACAAACGCTGCTATTAATTCCTGACTGATGGACTAAATATTATTGAAGCTGGACCATGAACAGATACAACATGGTATTAAAATTAAATGTAAAACTAAAAGTCTTCATATCTAAAACTATTTCCTCTCTCTAAAGTGAAGCTGATGGAATAAAGTCATGACTCAGAGCTCTTACTGTTGTGCAGTGTGTTAGCGAGATCTGTGTGGTTCATGTTCTTCAGGACGTGCAGTGTGATCTTCAGCGCTCCCTCTGTGACACTGTGCAGATCCTCCTCATCCTCCACCTCCCTCTCAGTGCATGCTGGGTAATCTGGACTCAGATCCTGGTTAGAAACACACAGGAACAGATCTAAATATTATCATGTTACACAGTGAGAGAGGGTTTTATTTTATCCAAAGAAGAAAAGTCTATTTTTATTATCACATTTAAAACTCATACATCTGATTACCCTTAATGCTGCTGCACATCAAGACATGACAAGGGATCACAACACACACATTACACACTTTAAACACAACACACACATTACACACTTTAAAAACAACACACACACCTTGAATATAGAGTCCAGCTGATTTGTGCTGATGTTTGATTTTTGTGGTCTGTGAACAAACAAAACCCATCATGTAATATGGACTATATGTATTCATAGCTGCACAAATCACACACTAATAAATACACACACAGATATTTAACACTATCCTCTTAACACAATACACTGATTTCAGGATTTCCTAACTGACACCAACATGTTTAGAAACAAATGTTTGAATAAATGAATAAAATCTTTATATAGTCATTAATGTCCCAGGTGTAAATGTTCTTCTGTAGCACCACAGACCCTCCAGCTCAGGGACTGCAGACTGAACTGAACTCTTAAAGCACTTTTCCTCACTGCCAGTCCGAGAGCTGCAGCACTGCACAGTTTAGTGTTTTACTGCTTCAACACCTGATAAAGCTCATGAAGGGCTTCATAATGAGACGAGTGAGTTTGATCAGGTGGAACACTGCTGTAAAACACCTCACTATACTGACCTCATATCAGTACAACTGTCTCTGGCTCTGAAGTTATGTGGATGTTCCATTGACAGGTCACTCCTCATGGACACACAGCTGGGTTCTGGTGAGTCTGATCTCTTTCCCTCCATCATTCTAGAACAGAAATATCAGCAATAATTAATACTCAGCACTGTTAACTGCTTCAACACCTGATAAAGCTCATGAAGGGCTTCATAATGAGACGAGTGAGTTTGATCAGGTGGAACACTGCTGTAAAACACCTCACTGTACTGACCTCACATCAGTAGAACTGTCTCTGTCTCTGAAGGTAATTGGACGTCCCATTGACTGGTCACTCTTCATGGACACACAGCTGGGTTCTGGTGAGACTGATCTCTTTCCCTCCATCATTCTAGAACAGAAATATCAGCAATAATTAATACTCAAAACTGTTAAACAATGTGGTCATCATTAAACATTAAACTGCTATTAAACACCTTAAAGTTGACTTCCTGTGTTAACTAGTGAGTGTTTAGAGATACAGATGTGTTCCCATGAGACGGTGTGTATTTATTACTGGTGAATGTAAAAGTAAGTCACCTCTCGTCTTTCTTTAAGTCCTGTTTCCCAGACACACTCATGTTGGAGGTCATGTCTCCTTCTCCAGATTACAGCAGGACACACGTTTACTTCACTCCAACATCGGTGTGTTAAATTAAACCCTGAATCAGCACAGAGTTCACTTACAGGAAATAGTCACGCTATCAAGTTATAAAACAACCTGTGTACATTAAAGCTTCAGTACAAACCCACAAAACTCTTCTGTATCTAGTGTCACTTCAGTGTGTTTATATATTAGAGCTTTAGATACTCACTGTGTTTTTACTCCTCAAATCTTTTACTGTTCACTCGTCACTAAATGGAGCTGCTGACTTTCACTTTCATTACAGTTTATACTGCAGAGGGGGGGGGGGGAGGGGGGGGAGTGGGGGTGGGTGGGTTAGTGACGCAGTTTCGAACATACGATCAACTCATTTTATATAGAACACAATCAGGCCTGTTTGGTATGAATAAAGAATATTGTCCTATAATAATAATAATAATAATAATAATAATAATAATAATAATAATAATAATAATAATAATAACTTACAGTTCATAAGTTCCCCTTTTCTTTGTTGTTCTTGTTTTAAAGTCTGTTCCTTCAACGGAAAGAAAAAATAGAGAAAAAAGTAGAAATAGTCCAGTCAGGTGACTGAAAGGGAAAAAGATACTAACTGTGTTTTTACTCCTGAAATCTTTTAGTTTTCACTCGTCACAAAATGGTGCTGCTGTGCTGCAGGAAGTGAAGGACTGAGACGCAGGCACGCATGCGCACACGCACACGCACACACACACACACACACACGCACACGCACACGCACACGCACACACACACACACACACTCACACACACACACACACACACACACACACACACACACACACACACACACACACACACACACACACACACACACACACACACACACACACACACACACACACACACACACACGCTCTGTCACAAGGTGTGGTGCTGGTTTGTATATCATTGATGATATCATTGACTGCCTAAAATAAATTAGTACAAATATATTTGTACTAAAAACATGAATTTTGCAGTTTGTAGAACAGTATATGTTAAAGGGCGGTGTTTAAGATGTGAAGACAAGTGAAAGTGCTGTATCTTTGGCTAGAGTGGAGATTGTATGTGCACTGCTGAAATATTAAGGTATGTTTAGGGACATTAGTAATTTACTCAATTGTAAATGTAAAGTAAAAAAAAAACATAAATAAAAATATATTAGACAAGAGACTCCTCATGCACAGAAATATCTGATCAAAAAGTGAGAATACAAAAACACTGCTGGACATTTACAGTAAATATTTTTGTTAATCTAAATTGAAATGTTTTGTACTATAATTGGATTAACTTTATATGGATTGTTTTGTTCATTGTAATGATCATTTATATTCATATTTATATTCATATGAGTTCATATTACAATCTTTAAATAATCCACTCTAAATGTGCAGTTTTACTGTATTGCGGTTATAAAACCAGTCAGTATCTGGTGTGACCACCATGTGTCTCACACAGTGCAACACATCTCATTTACATTTACTTTTACAGCATTTGGCCGACGCTTCACATACAGTTGATCAGGTTGTGGATTTTGGCCTGTGGAATGTTGGTCCACTCCTCTTCAATAGCTGTGTGAAGTGGCTGGATATTGGCAGGTATGCTGTTCACCGTTGTTGTAGGAATGGTGGGAAGAATGGATGATGAAGGAAATGAATGGTTAACTTCATGCTCATTAGATAAACCTTATCAATGCTATCTAACTTCAAAACCCTGCTCTCATATTCCCATACAAAAGAAAAGTGACATTAAGGCTACAAATACCAGTAAACATAGAGCTAGGAGAAAAAGACAAAGAGAAGCAAAAAAGAAGAGAATAGAAAAAACCGCAGAAGAAATAATACAACTGTTGAATAAAATAAAGGAAAAGAAGCTTGAGGAATGAAGAAATCAATGGTTGAAGAAGACGCTGAGGGATCAGACGCTGTACCTAGACAGCTGGAAGAAGATTCCAAAAGAAAAGAAGATTATAATGCATCATGTTTTATTATGTTTTATTTTCAGACGTTCAAGAGAATTCTGAAATGCTTTTCTTTTTCTTATAATCGTGTATTCTCATGTAATAGAATTGATTAGATTAATATTGCTTATTTTGGCTGTAAACCTTTGATGAAAAGCTGTTTCTTGTAGTGAAAGCTTATGAAGCCTACAGTACCACAGCTTGCTGTCGAATTCCACACTCCCACATGTTTGGGAGATGAGAACTGTTTGGGGGACGAGATATTGGCCGTCGTAAGCACAATATAACAGAGTAAAAGTTTACATTTTATCTAGGAAATGTAGTGGAGTAAAAGTGAAAGTTGACAAACTTAAATAGTGAAGTAAGGTACAGGTGACATTTCTACTTAAGTACAGTAACGAAGTCATTGGCTGAATCGGGGGTTGAGGGCTGGACAAAGGCACCCTGTGGTAGATGGACTGGAAATCAGTTCGTAACAGGTCGTAACAGGTCCTAAAGCCAAGACCTAACAATTCCTAACGGGACAAAACAGTCATTCGCCGAAGCAGGGATATAGGGCGGGACAAAACAGTCATTGGTTGAAGCAGCGGGGTGGGGGCGGGACAAAACAGTCATTGGCTGAATAGGGGGTTTATATTGTTTATAAGTGTATATAAGTATTTATATTGTTTATAACAACACTAAAGTCTCTTCTTGGTGAGTTAGGCTGCTGTTCCACACATTCACTTAAATAATAATAATAAAAAATAAATATGTAATATATACTTATTGTGTGTGTACCGAACTACAAGTGTATTGTACTGAGAAAATCATATATATTTAAAATATATGTTTATCATATATATATATTTACTTTTTTTTTTAAATTAATTAAAAAAAAATTGTGTGGTTTTATTCAAATGGATTTGTTTTGACAGGCTGCTTGACTGACAAAAGAGAACTGACCGGGACACTTTGCTGCAATGAGTGGAGCTTCCCCAGTGCGCAAAGCCTTCACTGCCAAACCCAACAGGGCTTCCAACAGCACCCGTGGAACATGGACATGCTGTTAGTGAGTTCCAGGAGCCTGAAAATTGTAAGGGTGAGGCAGTAATTCATGCCGCAAACATGCTAGAACAGAGACCGTGGTATGTGCGCTCCATATACGGCTGTGACCTGAACACTGCGGAGGGGGCGGGGCTTAGAAGGACACGTCACTGCAGCCCGAGACTGTGTGTGTGTGTGTGTGTGTGTATGTATGTGTGTGTGTGTGTGTGAGAGAGAGATGCGCGCGCCGGTGTTGCCAGGTCCGCGGTTTATTCCGGTAATAATATCAAAGTTAATCCTCGTCACAGTGCTGCTGTTTAATACAGTGACTAAAGTGTGTTCAGTGTCACATCTCTGTACTAAAGTGTGTTCAGTGTCACATCTCTGTACTAAAGTGTGTTCAGTGTCACATCTCTGTACTAAAGTGTGTTCAGTGTCACATCTCTGTACTAAAGTGTGTTCAGTGTCACATCTCTGTACTAAAGTGTGTTCAGTGTCACATCACTGTAGTAAAGTGTGTTCAGTGTCACATCTCTGTACTAAAGTGTGTTCAGTGTCACATCACTGTACTAAAGTGTGTTCAGTGTCACATCACTGTACTAAAGTGTGTTCAGTGTCACATCTCTGTACTAAAGTGTGTTCAGTGTCACATCACTGTACTAAAGTGTGTTCAGTGTCACATCGATGTACTAAAGTGTGTTCAGTGTCACATCTCTGTACTAAAGTGTGTTCAGTGTCACATCTCTGTACTAAAGTGTGTTCAGTGTCACATCACTGTACTAAAGTGTGTTCAGTGTCACATCACTGTACTAAAGTGTGTTCAGTGTCACATCTCTGTACTAAAGTGTGTTCAGTGTCACATCGCTGTACTAAAGTGTGTTCAGTGTCACATCTCTGTACTAAAGTGTGTTCAGTGTCACATTATGAAAAAACTCTATAGATAAATAATATTGCAGTGTATCAGGGGGGCACGGTGACGTTCGCCTCAAACCTCCAGGTTTGGTGGTTTGATTCCCGCCTCTGCCTTGTGTGTGTGGAGTTTGCATGTTCTGAGTGTGTATGTGCCCTGTGATGGGTTGGCACTCCGTCCATGGTGTATCCTGCCTCGATGCCCGATGACGCCTGAGATAGGCACAGGCTCCCCGTGACCCGAGACGTTCGGATAAGCGGTAGGGAATGAATAAATGAAAATGAATGAATGTAGTGTATCTGCTCAGTGTTTGTAGCTTTACTACAAAATAAAGCATTAACGTGACGTCCCTCATGTCAGTCATTTCTCACGACATTGTATTTCTCACGCAGAAAACCGGACTATTTATCATATATTTAATAAGCCGCATCACCCAAAATGTATCAGTCCGCACCGCTGTCTCTATGGAACCGCGCAGGAACCAAGCGCGTCTCCCCTGGAGTTCTTGCCTGACACTTATCAGCCAATCAGAAAACAGCACTATTGTATCTGGGTAAGATTTAACACAACAACCAATGAAAAAAAAACAAAACATATTAATTAGTGAGGGTAATTTTGATGGTCGGTTTGAACAAAACCTCAACACGAAACAGTTTGTCTCTGGATGGGACATTGTCCTCAATCATGTCTCTGGATGGGACATTGTCCTCAACCATGTCTCTGGATGGGACATTGTCCTCAATCATGTCTCTGGACGATACATTGTCCTCAATCATGACCCTAAACATGTCTGGGCTTGTGCTGAACTGTTTTATATGGGAGCAACATTACACATGATAAAGGGGTCCAAAAAGGTAACAAACACTTACAATAAACACCACCAGTCATAATCTCTCTCACTCTCTCTCTCTCTCTCTCTCTCTCTCTCTCTCTCTCTCTCTTTCTCTCTCTCTCTCTCTCTCTCTCTCTCTCTCTCTCTCTCTCTCTCTCTCTCTCTCTCTCTCTCTCTCTCTCTCTCTCTCACACACACACACACACACACACACACACACTTAAATAAATACTTTGTATTTGATTAAATTGCGGTCAGTGATCTTTACCAAACAACTCCCCCATTGTTAATATTTTTTTGGGTTGGGGGGTGTGTGGGTGTTGTGTGTGTGTGTGTGTGTGTGTGTGTGTGGGGGGGGGGGGGTTGAAGATGTCACGCTTGCTTGTCTTCAAATCTTGAGAGCCCTGCTTTATAAAAATATCAGATAATACAAAAGTACAATGAACAAAGGCATAATGCAGTAAACTGTTTGCTGTAAAACACACATTTGTTTCTGACTCCACTGAATTCATCAGAAAATAACAACAAGCAGAAAATAAGTCCCGGATCGAGCCGGCAGCAGTGTGGAAGAAAACTGTCCATTGTTTAATTATTAATGATTAATGCATTAAAAGAATGAAATAAGAAGGAACTATATTTCACTCCACTGTTTAGCTGAATCTTACTTAGCTTGAGATTTATAATTGGGGTCTTTATTTAGATCTGGCAACCCAACATTTCTCACGTCAGAGCTGAAGTTGGAGAAGTTTGATGAGACAGAGACACAAGAGAGCTGGAAGAGAGTAAATCCAGCAGAAACGCAGAGGAACGAGGAGCTGTGTGTTAACCTAAAGCTTTTGTCCTCCTTTCTTACTCACCATTTTTTCACTGTGCTGGAATTTTGCACTGCCCTGTGGATGTGGACGTGAGCTGCTTGCTTTGTCGCTCATTTTCCTTCTTGGTGCTGCTGCATTGCTTAAAATGTCCTTCTGGATTTTAAACTGGTGTTTTGGAGTCGTTAAGAATTTATCAGCAGAGATGGGACTCGACTCAACAGCTGAGGATTATATGATTTTCACACAACAGTAGCAGCTCAGTGCTGGGATTTAAACTCACAACCTTCTGATTAATAGCCCAAATCCTTAAGCAGTGAGTCACCACGTGAATGTCAGGAAGTGGTTGGATTTTAACTCCCAGACGTTCTACAGGAGATGTTATGAAAATAAATGAAGTGGATTTCAGAGGACAGAAAGAAGCTGGAAAGACTTTTGGACCTTTAACTTGACCCCTTGTTCCTCACTGCACATTCTCATCTCTATGGACGTGAGTGATTTCCCCCCTCAGACCCCTCGCACCCCACTTCACCTCACCCTCCGCTGCCATGTTGTTCCTGTATGTTCTGTGTTTTGTGTTGGACCTGGGCGGCGCTCTGTGGGACTGGATGAAACCCGATCAGGTGGAGAGCGACTGGGAACGTTTCAGCGGCGTGTTTAAACCCAGATCTCCTCCTCACATCATCTTCATCCTGACTGATGATCAGGGCTTTAACGATATCGGATACCACAGCACTGAGTTTCACACCCCCACCCTCGACAAGCTGGCAGCTGAAGGAGTTCGACTGGAGAATTATTACGTGCAGCCGCTGTGCACGCCATCACGCAGCCAGCTCATCACGGGCAGGTAATTTTATTTATGGCTAATTATGAAAGCTCTTCCAGCTGTTAGCATACTAACAACAATGACCTGTATTTCTGTGCAGGTATCAGATCCACACGGGCCTCCAGCACTCCATCATCCGTCCCCGTCAGCCGAATTGCCTCCCACTGACCATATCCACGCTCCCGCAGCGCCTTCAGGAGGCCGGTTACTCCACCCACATGGTGGGAAAATGGCACTTGGGCTTCTACCGTAAGCGCTGCCTCCCGACACACCGTGGCTTCCACACGTTCTTTGGCTCGCTGACAGGAAGCGTGGATTATTACACGTTCGACTCATGTGATGGGAAATCACTGTGTGGCTTTGACCTGCATGACGGAGACTCGTTAGCATGGAGTAAAGCGGGAAAATACTCCACTCACTTGTACACTCAGAGAGTGCGCAAGATTTTAGCGACACACAAACCGTCTCAGCCGATTTTCATTTTCCTGTCGCTTCAGGCGGCTCACGCGCCTTTAAAACCACCCAAGTCATATATTTATCCGTATCGCAGCATGGGGAATGTGCCACGTAGGAAATATGCAGCTACAATCTCCATTGTGGATGAGGCGGTGCACAACATTACGTACGCGCTACGCAAATACGGCTACTATCGTAACTCCATCATCATTTTTTCCTCGGATAATGGAGCACAGCCCTTCACTGGAGGGAGCAACTGGCCCTTAAGAGGGCGCAAGGGGACTTACTGGGAGGGTGGAGTCAGAGCCCTGGGGTTTGTGCACAGCCCACTAATACGCTACAAGCGCAGGATTAGTAAAGCACTAATCCACATCACGGACTGGTTCCCGACTCTTGTACATTTGGCCGGAGGAAACATTTCACAGAATGAGAAATTGGATGGTTTTGACGTTTGGCCGGTTATCAGCGAAAGTAAAATGTCCCCCAGGTATGAAATCTTACACAACATCGATCCTCTGCACCGGAGAGGTTTAGGGTCACTGCAAGAAGGCAAGGGATTGTGGGATACGGCGGTCCAGGCAGCTATAAGAGTGGGAGATTGGAAGCTTCTCACAGGAGATCCGGGTCATGGTGACTGGGTCCCACCTCAGCTGTTAAGCAGCTTCCCTATCGGATGGTGGAACCTGGAGCGAGGAAACGTGGACAAGGAAAAGAAGTCGATTTGGCTCTTTAACATAACGGCAGATCCGTGCGAGAGAAACGACCTGACTGAGAACCGACCCGATGTGGTGAAGAAACTACTCCAGCGCCTGGCCTTCTACAACAGCACAGCCACGGTGGTCCGGTACCCGCCAGACGACCCGCGCGCCAACCCACAGAACAATGGTGGGGCCTGGAGACCCTGGGTGAAAGACGAGGAGAGTGAGGTGAACTGGGACGGAGTCTACTACAAACGAGGAAGGAACCGGAAGAGGAAGAAGTGTAGGTTCTGTAATATCCAATCTTTCTTCAAGAAACTCAACAAAAAGATCATGGCTAGTAAAATCTGAGGAGATCCAGAACCTTCCAGAACCTTCTCACTCAGTCATCACACAGAAGCCATATAAAAGACAGAGAGGTTCTGCAGGAAAACCTGCACATTTTTACTTTAACTCTTCCTTATAATTACCTTTAAATGTTAGTAAAACAAATGAACACTGAGAGACGAGTCTGCAGGATACACAGAATACACTTTAGACCTAAATGGATCCCAGAGTTCATTTATTTCAAAGAACCTCCTCACAATCACACCTTAGCTAAGGTTAAAGTTTCTAATAGTAGAAGCTAACTACCAGTTTAGCGTCAGGTGACATGTATAATCATCACACACTCGCCTCGGCATGGCGGCTCCTTCATTTCTTCATACACACACATACACACACACACACACACACACACACACACACACACACACACACACACACACACACACACTTACTTTATATCATTTCTAAC